>NC_138296.1:26572500-26762500 GCF_965601325.2 Salmo salar | reverse complement strand
AGGGGCAGATAAGAGGACACCCGCAGTGCTGGACTGGCTCCTCCATGCCGCCAGACAGCTCTCATCCATCCTGATCCTGACAGACAGACAGCAGATCACAAGCAGCAGAACTCTAATAGCCCTTTGATCTGAGCTGCTGACTAGGAAGAAAACCAATACAGGGAGAGGGGGATAAATGTCAGGGTGTCTGTCTGTTCTGGAAAGGCAGAACTAATACACAGGGACTGTTGAGAAAATGTAGAAAAATAAACACTTTTTGTTTAAATGAATGGGTTATGCTGTCAGAGTGTGGTGAATTGAACTGAACTGATGCAACAGGTGTGGGTATTCCTGGTCAATAGGCTATTGACAGTTTGTTTAGGATCTATTGGTGGTAATTACACATACAACAATATACCTCCCTGGATTTAGAACACACTCTCTCCATCTTATGTGTCACACTGTCACGTCCTGGCCAGTATAAGGTTAATTGTTTTTGTAGTTTGGTCAGGACGTGGCAGAGGGTATTTGTTTTATGTGGTTCGGGGTGTTGTGTTTGTGTAAAGGGTGTTTGATTTAGTATTTCCGGGTTTTGGTTTATGTTTAGTTAATTCTATGGTTAGTCTAGTGTGTGTGTTTCTATGTTTGGTTGATTGGGGTTGGGACTCTCAGTTGAAGGCAGGTGTTGTCTATCTGCCTTTGATTGAGAGTCCCATATATTAGGGTGTGTTTGTATGTGTTATTTGTGGGTGATTATTCTGTGTATAGCCTTGTGCCTTACCAGACTGTTTATTTGTCGAGTGTTCGTTTTTTCGTTATTTGGTATGTTCATTTTTGAGAGTAATTAAAAATCAAGATGAGCATTCACGTACCTGCTGCGTTTTGGTCCTCATTCACCGACAACAACCGTGACAGAATCACCCACCACTCAAGGACCAAGCAGCAGAAGAAGGAGCAGAGGGAATTCGAGTTGGACTGGCGGGAGAAATGGACCTGGGAGGAAGTTCTGGACGGGGCCGGACCTTGGCACCAGGCTGGGGATTATCGACGCCCGCAGTGGGAAATTGAGGCAGCCAAGGCGGAGAGGCGGTGGTACGAGGCCAAGTACGCGCTGAAGGAGAAGCACGAGAGGCACCCCCAAGAAAATTTTGGGGGGGGGCACACGGGTAGTTTGGCTAGGCGTAAGAAGAGCCGGAAGCCAGCTACCCGTGGTTATATGGAGGAGCGTATGGGGTGGAGAGCGCTATGTTTCGCTGAGGAACGCACTATCTCACCCATACGCACGCACAGTCCGGTGCGCGTTATTCCAGCCCCTCGCAGGTGCCGTGCTAGAGCGGGCATCCAGCCTGGTAGGAGGATGCCTGCGCAGCGCATCTGGTCGCCGGTACGCCTCCGAGGACCAGGCTACCCAACTCCCGCTCTACGCACGGCTACCATCAGGCCCCTGCACAGCCCAGTCTGCCCTGTACGGGCACCCCGCTCGTACAGGGCTACTAGTTCCACCAGCCAAGACGGGTTGTGCAGGAGGTAAGATCGAGACCGACTGTGCGCCTCCATAGCCCTGGGTTTCCAGCTCCTGTCTCTCGTGCGGACCCGGAAGTGCGTCAACCCAGTCCGACTCGTCCTGTTCCCACTCCCCGCACTAGCCTGGAGGTGCGTGTACATAATCTGGTAAGCCCAGTACCAGCACCACGCACCAGGCTACAAGTGCGTCAACCCAGCCTCGCCAGTCAACAGTCTTCATCAGAGCTGCCCGCCAGTCAACAGTCATCATCAGAGCTGCCCGCCAGTCAACAGTCATCGTCAGATCTGCCCGCCAGTCAACAGTCATCGTCAGATCTGCCCGCCAGTCAACAGTCATCGTCAGAGCTGCCCGCCAGTCAACAGTCATCGTCAGAGCTGCCCGCCAGTCAACAGTCATCGTCAGAGCTGCCCGCCAGTCAACAGTCATCGTCAGAGCTGCCCGCCAGTCAACAGTCATCGTCAGAGCTGCCCGCCAGTCAACAGTCATCGTCAGAGCTGCCCGCCAGTCAACAGTCATCGTCAGAGCTGCCCGCCAGTCAACAGTCATCGTCAGAGCTGCCCGCCAGTCAACAGTCATCGTCAGAGCTGCCCGCCAGTCAACAGTCATCGTCAGAGCTGCCCGCCAGTCAACAGTCATCGTCAGAGCTGCCCGCCAGTCAACAGTCATCGTCAGAGCTGCCCGCCAGTCAACAGTCATCGTCAGAGCTGCCCGCCAGTCAACAGTCATCGTCAGAGCTGCCCGCCAGTCAACAGTCATCGTCAGAGCTGCCCGCCAGTCAACAGTCATCGTCAGAGCTGCCCGCCAGTCAACAGTCATCGTCAGAGCTGCCCGCCAGTCAACAGTCATCGTCAGAGCTGCCCGCCAGTCAACAGTCGCCAGAGAGGTCAGACTGCGCCGAACTGCCGGAGTGGCCAGACTGCGCCGGAGTGGCCAGACTGCCCCGAACTGCCGGAGTGGCCAGACTGCCCCGAACTGCCGGAGTGGCCAGACTGCCCCGAACTGCCGGAGTGGCCAGACTGCCCCGAACTGCCGGAGTGGCCAGACTGCCCCGAACTGCCGGAGTGGCCAGACTGCCCCGAACTGCCGGAGTGGCCAGACTGCCCCGAACTGCCGGAGTGGCCAGACTGCCCCGAACTGCCGGACTGCCCAGACTGTCCCGAATTGCCAGACTGGCCCGACTGCCCCCCGGCGATGCCAGACTGGCCCGACTGCCCCCCGGCGATGCCAGACTGGCCCGACTGCCCCTCGGCGATGCCAGAGTGGCCCGACAGCCTGGAACGGCCGGAACCAGAGCCACCTCCAGAAATAGGTGGGTTGGGGAGGGGGGGTGTAGCACAGTGCCGTCGTTGACGGCAGCCACCCTCCCTTCCCTCCCTTTAGAAAAGGGGAATTTTTTTTGGTGTTGCTTGGGGTTATTTTTTAAGGTGCTTCTGGGGTAGCACCTTTAAGGGGGGGGTACTGTCACGTCCTGGCCAGTATAAGGTTAATTGTTTTTGTAGTTTGGTCAGGACGTGGCAGAGGGTATTTGTTTTATGTGGTTCGGGGTGTTGTGTTTGTGTAAAGGGTGTTTTATTTAGTATTTCCGGGTTTTGGTTTATGTTTAGTTAATTCTATGGTTAGTCTAGTGTGTGTGTTTCTATGTTTGGTTGATTGGGGTTGGGACTCTCAGTTGAAGGCAGGTGTTGTCTATCTGCCTTTGATTGAGAGTCCCATATATTAGGGTGTGTTTGTATGTGTTATTTGTGGGTGATTATTCTGTGTATAGCCTTGTGCCTTACCAGACTGTTTATTTGTCGAGTGTTCGTTTTTTCGTTATTTGGTATGTTCATTTTTGAGAGTAATTAAAAATCAAGATGAGCATTCACGTACCTGCTGCGTTTTGGTCCTCATTCACCAATAACAACCGTGACACACACAGACTAATAGAGAGACAGAGAGCCCGATAGAGAACTCAGCATTTTAACACTAGAACCGCCAAGACGGTCCATCTGACCGTTTTACATGTTGTTGAAACTTCACTTCAATAAAACCTTGAACCCACCTGTCCCTGACTTTTCCTAAATATGTATATTTACACTCTAGCAGTACTTCAAAATCAATATCATAAAATACAAAAACTTGAGCATTTCTTCCTCAAAGCGCCATGAGGATCAAAATGTCCATATGCATATTTAACAGTAGTCTGGAATAGCCGGGCCTCGAAGAGTAGCCTACCAATAGCCACCAGTCTAATAAATCCATTTACTATACACAATCATTAATAAATCCATTTACTATACACAATCATTAATACATCTATTTACTATACACAATCATTAATACATCCATTTACTATACACAATCATTAATACATCTATTTACTATACACAATCATTAATAAATCCATTCACTATACACAATCATTAATAAATCCATTCACTATACACAATCATTAATAAATCCATTCACTATACACAATCATTAATAAATCCATTCACTATACACAATCATTAATAAATCTATTTACTATACACAATCATTAATAAATTCATTGATATTTAATTTAAGGTCATAAAAAACACGACACTAAGGCAATTTACTTCAAAAGAAAAGAATATCATGTTTCAGTTGTATTTATCTGTGTATAGTAGCCGAGGCTACAGTATATCCTTTGGCAGCGCCATGCCCATGAAATCAACTTGTTCATTTAGCAGACATCACATGCTTATATTCCCCTGCCATACCACAGTCAACCACATATATTTTACAGTAAGAATATAATGGAATATAACAGAAAATATATTTTTTCCAAATGGCTATTGCTGATTGCAGCCAGTACTCACATAAGGAACACGTGGAAAAATTATTTTTATAATCTTTTGTTTGTTTGCAAAACTAGATTAACTAGAAACCTTTGAATCTGTTCTTTCCGTTAGGGTATCGCAATCAAAACATCTGGTCTGCTTGGACCTCTGTAGGATTATATGAACAAAATGCTATTTGGTAAACTCCTTGCTTCTTTGTCAATGCACACTGCGCTGGTCATCAGTCTCTTCATTGTCAATTGATAATATTGTCACCCATCAGACTATTGTACATTTAATCTTGTCTTTAGGACACATCTATTAATATATGTGGGAAATTAGTTTCCATATAGTTTAAGTGTAGTTTGGATATGCCATTTAGCTGTGTAGGCAACTATTTTCTTATGTCAGTAAATACACTAGTCTATTATAAAACCCATTTACAGTCTATAAACTTCTGGATAAATCAATACATTTTCTGATTGATTAAAATTGACATTTGGTATCCTGAGGTTTCTTATGACTTATTTTAACACAATCAATGCATTTATTTAGCAATTTATTATTTATCATGGAATTATTACACAATTGAAATATCAACAGTCAGAATGACAATCATGGCCATTCTGGTAGTTATGGAATTCCAGTGCTCTGAGTGTTAAGGCAAGGCTCTATTCACCTCCAGACAGACTTTGCACACATGATATCCATGGCCATTCTCTTGGATGCAGTAGACCATAGCCTCTCAGATATCAGCTATGGAGAGACGGAGAGGAGGGGATGTCAAACCTGATAACCTGCTCTTTAATCCAGTTCATAAACTACATGACCACCTGCTCGTCCAACATCTCATTCCAAAATCATGTGCATTAACATGGAGTTGGTCCGTCCTTTGCTGCTATATCAGCCTCCACTCTTCCAGGAAGGCTTTCCACTAGATGTTGGAACATTGCTGCAGGGACTTGCTTCCATTCAGCCAGCCACAAGAGCATTAGTAAGGTCGGGCACCGATGTTGGGCGATTAGGCCTGGCTCGCAGTTGGTGTTCAAATCAAATCAAATCAAATTGTATTTGTATCATGCGCCGATTACAACAGGTGTAGACCTTACCGTGAAATGCTTATTTACAAGCCCTTAACCAACAATGCAGTTCAAGAAAGAGAGTTAAGAAAATATTTACTAAATAAACAAAAGTAAAAAAATTATAAAAAAAGAACACAAGAAAATGACAACAATAACGAGGCTACAGGGGGTACCAGTACCGAGTCAATGTGTGGGGGTACAGGTTAGTCGAGGTCATTTGTAAAATGACTATGCATAGATAATAAACAGCCAGCAGCAGGTGGATGGCCATTTCCTTAATTGTTCAGCAGTCTTATGGCTTGGGGGTAGAAGCTGTTAAGGAGCGTTTTGGTCCTAGACTTGGTGCTCCAGTACTGCTTGCCGTGCTGCACCAGAGAGAACAGTCTATGACTTGGGTGACTAGAGTCTTCGAAACACATTTGGGCCTCTGACACTGCATAGTATATAGGTCCTGGATGTCAGAAAGCTTGGTCCTAAACTACCCAGTAGTAGACTAGGGGTCAGCCTGATGAACCAAACTACCCAGTAGTAGACTAGGGGTCAGCCTGATGAACCAAACTACCCAGTAGTAGACTAGGGGTCAACATGATGAACCAAACTACCCAGTAGTAGACTAGGGGTCAGCCTGATGAACCAAACTACCCAGTAGTAGACTAGGGGTCAGCCTGATGAACCAAACTACTCAGTAGTAGACTAGGGGTCAGCCTGATGAACCAAACTACCCAGTAGTAGACTAGGGGTCAGCCTGATGAACCAAACTACCCAGTAGTAGACTAGGGGTCAACATGATGAACCAAACTACCCAGTAGTAGACTAGGGGTCAGCCTGATGAACCAAACTACCCAGTAGTAGACTAGGGGTCAGCCTGATGAACCAAACTACCCAGTAGTAGACTAGGGGTTAGCCTGATGAACCAAACTACCCAGTAGTAGACTAGGGGTCAACATGATGAACCAAACTACCCAGTAGTAGACTAGGGGTCAACATGATGAACCAAACTACCCAGTAGTAGACTAGGGGTCAACATGATGAACCAAACTACGCAGTAATAGACTAGGGGTCAGCATGATGAACCAAACTACCCAGTAGTAGACTAGGGGTCAGCCTGATGAACCAAACTACCCAGTAGTAGACTAGGGGTTAGCCTGATGAACCAAACTACCCAGTAGTAGACTAGGGGTCAACATGATGAACCAAACTACCCAGTAGTAGACTAGGGATCAACCTGATTAACCAAACAGCCCAGTAGTAGACTAGGGGTCAACCTGATGAACCAAACTACCCAGTAGTAGACTAGGGGTCAGCCTGATGAACCAAACTACCCAGTAGTAGACTAGGGGTCAACATGATGAACCAAACTACCCAGTAGTAGACTAGGGGTCAGCATGATGAACCAAACTACCCAGTAGTAGACTAGGGGTCAGCCTGATGAACCAAACTACCCAGTAGTAGACTAGGGGTCAGGGGTCAGCCTGATGAACCAAACCACCCAGTAGTAGACTAGGGGTCAACCTGATGAACCAAACTACCCAGTAGTAGACTAGGGGTCAGCCTGATGAACCAAACTACCCAGTAGTAGACTAGGGGTCAGCATGATGAACCAAGCTACCCAGTAGTAGACTAGGGGTCAGCATGATGAACCAAACTACCCAGTAGTAGAATAGGGGTCAGGGGTCAGCCTGATGAAACAAACTACCCAGTAGTAGACTAGGGGTCAACATGATGAATCAAACTACCCAGTAGTAGACTAGGGGTCAGGGGTCAGCCTGATGAACCAAACTACCCAGTAGTAGACTAGGGGTCAGCCTGATGAACCAAACCACCCAGTAGTAGACTAGGGGTCAGCCTGATGAACCAAACTACCCAGTAGTAGACTAGGGGTTAGCCTGATGAACCAAACTACCCAGTAGTAGACTAGGGGTCAGCCTGATGAACCAAACTACCCAGTAGTAGACTAGGGGTCAGCATGATGAACCAAACTACCCAGTAGTAGACTAGGGGTCAGCATGATGAACCAAACTACCCAGTAGTAGACTAGGGGTCAGCCTGATGAATCAAACTACCCAGTAGTAGACTAGGGGTCAACATGATGAACCAAACTACCCAGTAGTAGACTAGGGGTCAGCATGATGAACCAAACTACCCAGTAGTAGACTAGGGGTCAGCATGATGAACCAAACCACCCAGTAGTAGACTAGGGGTCAACATGATGAACCAAACTACCCAGTAGTAGACTAGGGGTCAGGGGTCAGCCTGATGAACCAAACTACCCAGTAGTAGACTAGGGGTCAACATGATGAATCAAACTACCCAGTAGTAGACTAGGGGTCAGGGGTCAGCCTGATGAACCAAACTACCCAGTAGTAGACTAGGGGTCAACATGATGAACCAAACTACCCAGTAGTAGACTAGGGGTCAGGGGTCAGCCTGATGAACCAAACTACCCAGTAGTAGACTAGGGGTCAACATGATGAACCAAACTACCCAGTAGTAGACTAGGGGTCAACCTGATTAACCAAACAGCCCAGTAGTAGACTAGGGGTCAACCTGATGAACCAAACTACCCAGTAGTAGACTAGGGGTCAGCCTGATGAACCAAACTACCCAGTAGCAGACTAGGGGTCAACATGATGAACCAAACTACCCAGTAGTAGACTAGGGGTCAGCATGATGAACCAAACTACCCAGTAGTAGACTAGGGGTCAGCCTGATGAACCAAACTACCCAGTAGTAGACTAGGGGTCAGGGGTCAGCCTGATGAACCAAACCACCCAGTAGTAGACTAGGGGTCAACCTGATGAACCAAACTACCCAGTAGAAGACTAGGGGTCAGCATGATGAACCAAACTACCCAGTAGTAGACTAGGGGTCAGCATGATGAACCAAACTACCCAGTAGTAGACTAGGGGTCAGCATGATGAACCAAACTACCCAGTAGTAGACTAGGGGTCAGCATGATGAACCAAACTACCCAGTAGTAGACTAGGGGTTGGCCTGATGAACTAAACTACCCAGTAGTAGACTAGGGGTTAGCCTGATGAACCAAACTACCCAGTAGTAGACTAGGGGTCAGGGGTCAGCCTGATGAACCAAACTACCCAGTAGTAGACTAGGGGTCAACATGATGAACCAAACTACCCAGTAGTAGACTAGGGGTCAGCCTGATGAACCAAACTACCCAGTAGTAGACTAGGGGTCAGCCTGATGAACCAAACTACCCAGTAGTAGACTAGGGGTCAGCCTGATGAACCAAACTACCCAGTAGTAGACTAGGGGTTAGCCTGATGAACCAAACTACCCAGTAGTAGACTAGGGGTCAGCCTGATGAATCAAACTACCCAGTAGTAGACTAGGGGTCAGCCTGATGAATCAAACTACCCAGTAGTAGACTAGGGGTCAGCATGATGAACCAAACTACCCAGTAGTAGACTAGGGGTCAACATGATGAACCAAACTACCCAGTAGTAGACTAGGGGTTAGCATGATGAACCAAACTACCCAGTAGTAGACTAGGGGTCAGCATGATGAACCAAACTACCCAGTAGTAGACTAGGGGTCAACATGATGAACCAAACTACCCAGTAGTAGACTAGGGGTCAACATGATGAATCAAACTACCCAGTAGTAGACTAGGGGTCAGTATGATGAACCAAACTACCCAGTAGTAGACTAGGGGTCAGCCTGATGAACCAAACTACCCAGTAGTAGACTAGGGGTCAACATGATGAACCAAACTACCCAGTAGTAGACTAGGGGTCAGGGGTCAGCCTGATGAACCAAACTACCCAGTAGTAGACTAGGGGTAAACATGATGAATCAAACTACCCAGTAGTAGACTAGGGGTCAGGGGTCAGCCTGATGAACCAAACTACCCAGTAGTAGACTAGGGGTCAACATGATGAACCAAACTACCCAGTAGTAGACTAGGGGTCAGGGGTCAGCCTGATGAACCAAACTACCCAGTAGTAGACTAGGGGTCAACATGATGAACCAAACTACCCAGTAGTAGACTAGGGGTCAGGGGTCAGCCTGATGAACCAAACTACCCAGTAGTAGACTAGGGGTCAACATGATGAACCAAACTACCCAGTAGTAGACTAGGGGTCAACCTGATTAACCAAACAGCCCAGTAGTAGACTAGGGGTCAACCTGATGAACCAAACTACCCAGTAGTAGACTAGGGGTCAGCCTGATGAACCAAACTACCCAGTAGCAGACTAGGGGTCAACATGATGAACCAAACTACCCAGTAGTAGACTAGGGGTCAGCATGATGAACCAAACTACCCAGTAGTAGACTAGGGGTCAGCCTGATGAACCAAACTACCCAGTAGTAGACTAGGGGTCAGGGGTCAGCCTGATGAACCAAACCACCCAGTAGTAGACTAGGGGTCAACCTGATGAACCAAACTACCCAGTAGTAGACTAGGGGTCAGCATGATGAACCAAACTACCCAGTAGTAGACTAGGGGTCAGCATGATGAACCAAACTACCCAGTAGTAGACTAGGGGTCAGCATGATGAACCAAACTACCCAGTAGTAGACTAGGGGTCAGCATGATGAACCAAACTACCCAGTGGTAGACTAGGGGTTGGCCTGATGACCTAAACTACCCAGTAGTAGACTAGGGGTCAGCCTGATGAACCAAACTACCCAGTAGTAGACTAGGGGTCAGCCTGATGAAACAAACTACCCAGTAGTAGACTAGGGGTTAGCCTGATGAACCAAACTACCCAGTAGTAGACTAGGGGTCAGCCTGATGAATCAAACTACCCAGTAGTAGACTAGGGGTCAGCCTGATGAACCAAACTACCCAGTAGTAGACTAGGGGTCAGCCTGATGAAACAAACTACCCAGTAGTAGACTAGGGGTTAGCCTGATGAACCAAACTACCCAGTAGTAGACTAGGGGTCAACATGATGAACCAAACTACCCAGTAGTAGACTAGGGGTCAGCCTGATGAACCAAACTACCCAGTAGTAGACTAGGGGTCAGCCTGATGAACCAAACTACCCAGTAGTAGACTAGGGGTCAGCCTGATGAAACAAACTACCCAGTAGTAGACTAGGGGTTAGCCTGATGAACCAAACTACCCAGTAGTAGACTAGGGGTCAGCCTGATGAATCAAACTACCCAGTAGTAGACTAGGGGTCAGCCTGATGAATCAAACTACCCAGTAGTAGACTAGGGGTCAGCATGATGAACCAAACTACCCAGTAGTAGACTAGGGGTCAACATGATGAACCAAACTACCCAGTAGTAGACTAGGGGTTAGCATGATGAACCAAACTACCCAGTAGTAGACTAGGGGTCAGCATGATGAACCAAACTACCCAGTAGTAGACTAGGGGTCAACATGATGAACCAAACTACCCAGTAGTAGACTAGGGGTCAACATGATGAATCAAACTACCCAGTAGTAGACTAGGGGTCAGCATGATGAACCAAACTACCCAGTAGTAGACTAGGGGTCAGCCTGATGAACCAAACTACCCAGTAGTAGACTAGGGGTCAACATGATGAACCAAACTACCCAGTAGTAGACTAGGGGTCAACATGATGAACCAAACTACCCAGTAGTAGACTAGGGGTCAACATGATGAACCAAACTACCCAGTAGTAGACTAGGGGTCAGGGGTCAGCCTGATGAACCAAACTACCCAGTAGTAGACTAGGGGTCAACATGATGAATCAAACTACCCAGTAGTAGACTAGGGGTCAGGGGTCAGCCTGATGAACCAAACTACCCAGTAGTAGACTAGGGGTCAGCATGATGAACCAAACCACCCAGTAGTAGACTAGGGGTCAGCATGATGAACCAAACTACCCAGTAGTAGACTAGGGGTCAGCCTGATGAACCAAACTACCCAGTAGTAGACTAGGGGTCAGCATGATGAACCAAACTACCCAGTAGTAGACTAGGGGTCAGCATGATGAACCAAACTACCCAGTAGTAGACTAGGGGTCAGCATGATGAACCAAACTACCCAGTAGTAGACTAGGGGTCAGCCTGATGAACCAAACTACCCAGTAGTAGACTAGGGGTTAGCCTGATGAACCAAACTACCCAGTAGTAGACTAGGGGTCAGCCTGATGAATCAAACTACCCAGTAGTAGACTAGGGGTCAACATGATGAACCAAACTACCCAGTAGTAGACTAGGGGTCAACATGATGAATCAAACTACCCAGTAGTAGACTAGGGGTCAGCATGATGAACCAAACTACCCAGTAGTAGACTAGGGGTCAGCATGATGAACCAAACTACCCAGTAGTAGACTAGGGGTCAGCATGATGAACCAAACTACCCAGTAGTAGACTAGGGGTCAGCATGATGAACCAAACTACCCAGTAGTAGACTAGGGGTCAGCATGATGAACCAAACTACCCAGTAGTAGACTAGGGGTCAGCATGATGAACCAAACTACCCAGTAGTAGACTAGGGGTCAGCATGATGAACCAAACTACCCAGTAGTAGACTAGGGGTTGGCCTGATGAACTAAACTACCCAGTAGTAGACTAGGGGTCAGCATGATGAACCAAACTACCCAGTAGTAGACTAGGGGTCAGCCTGATGAACCAAACTACCCAGTAGTAGACTAGGGGTCAGGGGTCAGCCTGATGAACCAAACTACCCAGTAGTAGACTAGGGGTCAGCCTGATGAACCAAACTACCCAGTAGTAGACTAGGGGTCAGCCTGATGAACCAAACTACCCAGTAGTAGACTAGGGGTCAGCCTGATGAACCAAACTACCCAGTAGTAGACTAGGGGTCAGCCTGATGAACCAAACTACCCAGTAGTAGACTAGGGGTCAGCCTGATGAATCAAACTACCCAGTAGTAGACTAGGGGTCAGCCTGATGAATCAAACTACCCAGTAGTAGACTAGGGGTCAGCATGATGAACCAAACTACCCAGTAGTAGACTAGGGGTCAACATGATGAACCAAACTACCCAGTAGTAGACTAGGGGTTAGCATGATGAACCAAACTACCCAGTAGTAGACTAGGGGTCAGCCTGATGAACCAAACTACCCAGTAGTAGACTAGGGGTCAGGGGTCAGCCTGATGAACCAAACTACCCAGTAGTAGACTAGGGGTCAACATGATGAACCAAACTACCCAGTAGTAGATTAGGGGTCAGCATGATGAATCAAACTACCCAGTAGTAGACTAGGGGTCAGCATGATGAACCAAACTACCCAGTAGTAGACTAGGGGTCAGCCTGATGAACCAAACTACCCAGTAGTAGACTAGGGGTCAGCATGATGAACCAAACTACCCAGTAGTAGACTAGGGGTCAGCATGATGAACCAAACTACCCAGTAGTAGACTAGGGGTCAACATGATGAACCAAACTACCCAGTAGTAGACTAGGGGTCAGGGGTCAGCCTGATGAACCAAACTACCCAGTAGTAGACTAGGGGTCAGCATGATGAATCAAACTACCCAGTAGTAGACTAGGGGTCAGGGGTCAGCCTGATGAACCAAACTACCCAGTAGTAGACTAGGGGTCAGCATGATGAACCAAACCACCCAGTAGTAGACTAGGGGTCAGCATGATGAACCAAACTACCCAGTAGTAGACTAGGGGTCAGCCTGATGAACCAAACTACCCAGTAGTAGACTAGGGGTCAGCATGATGAACCAAACTACCCAGTAGTAGACTAGGGGTCAGCATGATGAACCAAACTACCCAGTAGTAGACTAGGGGTCACGGCACTCGAGTGACAGGGGCGGGGCAGCCGAGACCCTACCCAGTAGTAGACTAGGGGTCAGCCTGATGAACCAAACTACCCAGTAGTAGACTAGGGGTTAGCCTGATGAACCAAACTACCCAGTAGTAGACTAGGGGTCAGCCTGATGAATCAAACTACCCAGTAGTAGACTAGGGGTCAACATGATGAACCAAACTACCCAGTAGTAGACTAGGGGTCAACATGATGAATCAAACTACCCAGTAGTAGACTAGGGGTCAGCATGATGAACCAAACTACCCAGTAGTAGACTAGGGGTCAGCATGATGAACCAAACTACCCAGTAGTAGACTAGGGGTCAGCATGATGAACCAAACTACCCAGTAGTAGACTAGGGGTCAGCATGATGAACCAAACTACCCAGTAGTAGACTAGGGGTTAGCCTGATGAACCAAACTACCCAGTAGTAGACTAGGGGTCAGGGGTCAGCCTGATGAACCAAACTACCCAGTAGTAGACTAGGGGTCAACATGACGAACCAAACTACCCAGTAGTAGACTAGGGGTCAGGGGTCAGCCTGATGAACCAAACTACCCAGTAGTAGACTAGGGGTCAACATGACGAACCAAACTACCCAGTAGTAGACTAGGGGTCAGCCTGATGAACCAAACTACCCAGTAGTAGACTAGGGGTTAGCCTGATGAACCAAACTACCCAGTAGTAGACTAGGGGTTAGCCTGATGAACCAAACTACCCAGTAGTAGACTAGGGGTCAGGGGTCAGCCTGATGAACCAAACTACCCAGTAGTAGACTAGGGGTCAACATGATGAACCAAACTACCCAGTAGTAGACTAGGGGTCAGCCTGATGAACCAAACTACCCAGTAGTAGACTAGGGGTCAGCCTGATGAACCAAACTACCCAGTAGTAGACTAGGGGTTAGCCTGATGAACCAAACTACCCAGTAGTAGACTAGGGGTTAGCCTGATGAACCAAACTACCCAGTAGTAGACTAGGGGTCAGGGGTCAGCCTGATGAACCAAACTACCCAGTAGTAGACTAGGGGTCAACATGATGAACCAAACTACCCAGTAGTAGACTAGGGGTCAGCCTGATGAACCAAACTACCCAGTAGTAGACTAGGGGTCAGCCTGATGAACCAAACTACCCAGTAGTAGACTAGGGGTCAGCCTGATGAACCAAACTACCCAGTAGTAGACTAGGGGTTAGCCTGATGAACCCAACTACCCAGTAGTAGACTAGGGGCCAGCCTGATGAATCAAACTACCCAGTAGTAGACTAGGGGTCAGCCTGATGAATCAAACTACCCAGTAGTAGACTAGGGGTCAGCATGATGAACCAAACTACCCAGTAGTAGACTAGGGGTCAACATGATGAACCAAACTACCCAGTAGTAGACTAGGGGTTAGCATGATGAACCAAACTACCCAGTAGTAGACTAGGGGTCAGCATGATGAACCAAACTACCCAGTAGTAGACTAGGGGTCAACATGATGAACCAAACTACCCAGTAGTAGACTAGGGGTCAACATGATGAATCAAACTACCCAGTAGTAGACTAGGGGTCAGCATGATGAACCAAACTACCCAGTAGTAGACTAGGGGTTAGCCTGATGAACCAAACTACCCAGTAGTAGACTAGGGGTCAGCATGATGAACCAAACCACCCAGTAGTAGACTAGGGGTCAACATGATGAACCAAACTACCCAGTAGTAGACTAGGGGTCAGGGGTCAGCCTGATGAACCAAACTACCCAGTAGTAGACTAGGGGTCAACATGATGAATCAAACTACCCAGTAGTAGAGTAGGGGTCAGGGGTCAGCCTGATGAACCAAACTACCCAGTAGTAGACTAGGGGTCAGCATGATGAACCAAACCACCCAGTAGTAGACTAGGGGTCAGCATGATGAACCAAACTACCCAGTAGTAGACTAGGGGTCAGCATGATGAACCAAACTACCCAGTAGTAGACTAGGGGTCAGCATGATGAACCAAACTACCCAGTAGTAGACTAGGGGTCAGCCTGATGAACCAAACTACCCAGTAGTAGACTAGGGGTTAGCCTGATGAACCAAACTACCCAGTAGTAGACTAGGGGTCAGCCTGATGAATCAAACTACCCAGTAGTAGACTAGGGGTCAACATGATGAACCAAACTACCCAGTAGTAGACTAGGGGTCAACATGATGAATCAAACTACCCAGTAGTAGACTAGGGGTCAGCATGATGAACCAAACTACCCAGTAGTAGACTAGGGGTCAGCATGATGAACCAAACTACCCAGTAGTAGACTAGGGGTCAGCATGATGAACCAAACTACCCAGTAGTAGACTAGGGGTCAGCATGATGAACCAAACTACCCAGTAGTAGACTAGGGGTTAGCCTGATGAACCAAACTACCCAGTAGTAGACTAGGGGTTAGCCTGATGAACCAAACTACCCAGTAGTAGACTAGGGGTCAGGGGTCAGCCTGATGAACCAAACTACCCAGTAGTAGACTAGAGGTCAACATGACAAACCAAACTACCCAGTAGTAGACTAGGGGTCAGCCTGATGAACCAAACTACCCAGTAGTAGACTAGGGGTCAGCCTGATGAACCAAACTACCCAGTAGTAGACTAGGGGTTAGCCTGATGAACCAAACTACCCAGTAGTAGACTAGGGGTCAGCCTGATGAATCAAACTACCCAGTAGTAGACTAGGGGTCAGCATGATGAACCAAACTACCCAGTAGTAGACTAGGGGTCAGCCTGATGAATCAAACTACCCAGTAGTAGACTAGGGGTCAGCCTGATGAACCAAACTACCCAGTAGTAGACTAGGGGTTAGCCTGATGAACCAAACTACCCAGTAGTAGACTAGGGGTCAGCCTGATGAATCAAACTACCCAGTAGTAGACTAGGGGTCAGCATGATGAACCAAACTACCCAGTAGTAGACTAGGGGTCAACATGATGAACCAAACTACCCAGTAGTAGACTAGGGGTTAGCATGATTAACCAAACTACCCAGTAGTAGACTAGGGGTCAGCATGATGAACCAAACTACCCAGTAGTAGACTAGGGGTCAACATGATGAACCAAACTACCCAGTAGTAGACTAGGGGTCAACATGATGAACCAAACTACCCAGTAGTAGACTAGGGGTCAGCATGATGAACCAAACTACCCAGTAGTAGACTAGGGGTCAGCATGATGAACCAAACCACCCAGTAGTAGACTAGGGGTCAACATGATGAACCAAACTACCCAGTAGTAGACTAGGGGTCAGGGGTCAGCCTGATGAACCAAACTACCCAGTAGTAGACTAGGGGTCAACATGATGAATCAAACTACCCAGTAGTAGACTAGGGGTCAGGGGTCAGCCTGATGAACCAAACCACCCAGTAGTAGACTAGGGGTCAGCATGATGAACCAAACTACCCAGTAGTAGACTAGGGGTCAGCCTGATGAACCAAACTACCCAGTAGTAGACTAGGGGTCAGCATGATGAACCAAACTACCCAGTAGTAGACTAGGGGTCAGCCTGATGAACCAAACTACCCAGTAGTAGACTAGGGGTCAGCATGATGAACCAAACTACCCAGTAGTAGACTAGGGGTCAGCATGATGAACCAAACTACCCAGTAGTAGACTAGGGGTCAGCATGATGAATCAAACTACCCAGTAGTAGACTAGGGGTCAGCATGATAAACCAAACTACCCAGTAGTAGACTAGGGGTCAGCATGATGAACCAAACTACCCAGTAGTAGACTAGGGGTCAGCATGATGAACCAAACTACCCAGTAGTAGACTAGGGGTCAGCATGATGAATCAAACTACCCAGTAGTAGACTAGGGGTCAGCCTGATGAACCAAACTACCCAGTAGTAGACTAGGGGTCAGCATGATGAACCAAACCACCCAGTAGTAGACTAGGGGTCAACATGATGAACCAAACTACCCAGTAGTAGACTAGGGGTCAGGGGTCAGCCTGATGAACCAAACTACCCAGTAGTAGACTAGAGGTCAGCATGATGAACCAAACTACCCAGTAGTAGACTAGGGGTCAGCATGATGAACCAAACCACCCAGTAGTAGACTAGGGGTCAACATGATGAACCAAACTACCCAGTAGTAGACTAGGGGTCAGGGGTCAGCCTGATGAACCAAACTACCCAGTAGTAGACTAGGGGTCAACATGATGAATCAAACTACCCAGTAGTAGACTAGGGGTCAGGGGTCAGCCTGATGAACCAAACTACCCAGTAGTAGACTAGGGGTCAGCATGATGAACCAAACTACCCAGTAGTAGACTAGGGGTCAGCATGATGAACCAAACTACCCAGTAGTAGACCAGGGGTCAGCATGATGAACCAAACTACCCAGTAGTAGACTAGGGGTCAGCATGATGAACCAAACTACCCAGTAGTAGACTAGGGGTCAGCATGATGAACCAAACAGCCCAGTAGTAGACTAGGGGTCAGCATGATGAACCAAACTACCCAGTAGTAGACTAGGGGTCAACATGTTGAACCAAACTACCCAGTAGTCTCCTCTATGTAGCCTAACTCGCTCGCTCACACACACACACACACACACACACACACACACACACACACACACACACACACACACACACACACACACACACACACACACACACACACACCCAGTAGTAGACTAGGGGTCAGGGGTCAGCCTGATGAACCAAACTACCCAGTAGTAGACTAGGGGTCAACATGATGAATCAAACTACCCAGTAGTAGACTAGGGGTCAGGGGTCAGCCTGATGAACCAAACTACCCAGTAGTAGACTAGGGGTCAGCATGATGAACCAAACTACCCAGTAGTAGACTAGGGGTCAGCATGATGAACCAAACTACCCAGTAGTAGACCAGGGGTCAGCATGATGAACCAAACTACCCTGTAGTAGACTAGGGGTCAGCATGATGAACCAAACTACCCAGTAGTAGACTAGGGGTCAGCATGATGAACCAAACTACCCAGTAGTAGACTAGGGGTCAGCATGATGAACCAAACTACCCAGTAGTAGACTAGGGGTCAACATGATGAACCAAACTACCCAGTAGTCTCCTCTATGTAGCCTAACTCGCTCGCTCACACACACACACACACACACACACACACACACACACACACACACACACACACACACACACACACACACACACACACACACACACACACACACACATTTATTGTTGTATACTGAGTATATAATTTACAATTATAATGGATATGGTTTGTTTAACTGATAGAACAAACTTTTTTTTGCACTTATATTTGTATATTGGTTTTCATGTCAGCCCTTTCGGATTTCCAACCTCATCTGCACACCGTTTTTACCAGTTTTTAAAAAATCTGTACCTGTTTTCTTAGGTGCAAATAAAAAAATAAAAAACATTCATAATCGTCAGTCGTCAACATACTGTACAGATGCTCAAACACACACACGCAAGCATGAATGCACACACATGGGTTGGATAGAGTGTCAAATCAGTCTATCAGTTCATAATGTTTCTCTGACAGGTCTATTCATTAACGTAAAAGAAAAATAGAGAAGGTTGGGACTCATTGTCAGGGAGAGAGAAAGAGAGAGAGAGATGAGAGAGAGAAGGAGAGAGTTAGGAGAAAAAGAGAAAGAAAGAAGGGGGTGAGGGAGAGATACCTACACAGTAACTCTGGTAGAGACACATGTAGAGAACTAGGATTCACTGTAAATAAGACTGAACTACACGATTCCTCTGTGTCAAGTTGTCTTCAAACTTTGATGTGGCTCGAATGTCCTGGGAGAGAAACCCAGTCAGCCTGTTGTTTACCGACCAGCCTGTTACACCATCCATTTATCCTCTACACTGGGCTCTGACTTTAAGCACTGGCAGCCTCCCTCGTCAGTCTCCTAACACTCAACACTACAATTAGTAGACCAGAGAATGGAATGGACTGAAATTAATGCTGCAAATGTAACTTTTTGGGGGGCCCGAGCAAACTCACATAGACATGTTAGTTATAGATCTGTCATTCTCATTGAAAGCAAGTCTAAGAAGTGGTAGATATGTTATAGGTGCACTATTTCTATGTTTCCCGTGCTTAAGTTGAGTTTTTGCATCTTTTACTTTCAGTTTTGTATATTTTTGGTAATGGAAAATATATTTCACAGCGGTTTACATGGTACAATGATTCTCTACACTCTACTTGCTTGTTTTGTCATATCACGTTTCAGGTAAGACCCAAATGCAGACTGTGTTGAAGTAAGAATGTTTATTACAGCAACAGGGGCAGGCAAACGACAGGTCAAGGCAGGCAGGAGTTGGTAATCCAGAGTAGGGGGCAAGACGGCAGGCAGACTCAGGGTCAGAGGCAGGCAGGTGGTCAGGCAGACGGGCTCAGAGTCAGGACAGGCAAGGGTCCAAACCAGGAGGGCGAGACAAAGAGAGACTAGGGAAAAGAAGGAGCTGAGAAAACGCTGGTTGACTTGACAAACAAGACGAACTGGCAACAGACAAACAGAGAACACAGGTATAAGTACTCAGGGGATAATGGGGAAGATGGGCGTCACATGGAGGGGGGTGGAGACAAGCACAACGACAGGTGAAACAGATCAGGGTGTGACATGTCAGATAAACTGAAATTAGGTGAACTACTAACATTTTAGCAACCAGGAAATGGCGGAGCGATTTCTGTATAGTGCATATTTAAGTATTTGACTTGAAGCCTAAACAAGAAAGGGCAAAGTGCTTGTATTAGAACCAAAATGTCCTGACTCATGACAACCACACTTTGTTACTGTGCACACTACTGCATAATATCCAATGAATTTAAGCCTTTGTAAGCCAAATGTGTGACATTGGCGCTATTCCAGATGCGAAAACAAATGACAGACACTTGAGTGTAACGGCTGTCGTGTGTGGAGGACCAAGACGCAACAGGGAAGTGTATACTCATCTTCTTTTTAATATTGAAGAAGGTGAAACAAAATGAAACACGTATACAATTACGAAAACGACACTAACAGTTCTGTCAGGTGAAGAACACAAAACAAAATACAACTACCCACAATCCACAATACAAACACACCCCTAATTATGGGACCTTCAATCAGAGGCAATGATAGACAGCTGCCTCCAACTGAAGGCCCCAACACCAATTAACTAAACATAGAAATACAAATGACTAGACAGAACATAGAAATAAACTAACATAGAACAATAACCAAAACCCTGGACTAATAAATCAAATACCCTTCTCTACATGGACACATACACACAACCACCATGAACCACATAAAACACGTCCTGACCAAACTAAACACTAACAAATAACACCTTTACAGGTCAGAACGTGACATTGAGAGAAACCAAATGAAACAAGTTTTGCGAACTGCACAACACAACACAAAAGGCCTGTGTCAGGCCCTCTGTGCGTCAGGCCTTCTGTGCGTCAGGCCCTCTGTGCGTCAGGCCCTCTGTGCGTCAGGCCCTCTGTGCGTGGCCCCGCGCAGGCCCTCTGTGCGTCAGGCCCTCTGTGCGTCAGGCCCTCTGTGCGTCAGGCCCTCTGTGCGTCAGGCCCTCTGCGTCAGGCCCTCTGCGTCAGGCCCTCTGTGCGTCAGGCCCTCTGTGCGTCAGGCCCTCTGTGCGTCAGGCCCTCTGTGCGTCAGGCCCTCTGCGTCAGGCCCTCTGTGCGTCAGGCCCTCTGTGCGTCAGGCCCTCTGCGTCAGGCCCTCTGTGCTTCAGGCCCTCTGTGCGTCAGGCCCTCTGTGCGTCAGGCCCTCTGCGTCAGGCCCTCTGCGTCAGGCCCTCTGCGTCAGATCCTCTAGTGGTCCACTCTGAAGTGGTGCTTTGTTTGTTTGTTTTCTGTCAGAAGTGTGCATGTCAAAAGTGTGATGTCAGCTGTATCAAACTGCATGTTATGGTGTCGTGTCTGTCAAGTTCTTTGCTGACTCCACCCTGTGTTGGAAATTGTGTGTGTGTGTGTGGTGTGTGTGTGTACAATATATGTTCGGTGCTGACTGTCCTGTTCATAACCACTGTGACCTTTCATCTCTGCCAGTGGTATGAGTGACGGACACGGACATCCCCAAGCCATGGAGCAGGCGACCCAGAACCCTCTGCTCTCCCAAAGGATTGGGGGGGGTGGTCGGCCAGTGGGATTAAGTGGGATTAAGTGGGAAGTGGGCTTTCACCTTCCTTTTATACCCCTCTATAATCCCTCCTCTCATACCCCTCTATTATCCCTCCTCTCATAACCCTCTATTATCCCTCCTCTCATACCCCTCTATAATCCCTCCTCTCATACCCCTCTATTATCCCTCCTCTCATACCCCTCTATAATCCCTCCTCTCATACCCCTCTATTTTCCCTCCTCTCATAACCCTCTATTATCCCTCCTCTCATAACCCTCTATTATCCCTCCTCTTATAACCCTCTATTATCCCTCCTCTCATACCCCTCTATTATCCCTCCTCTCATAACCCTCTATTATCCCTCCTCTCATAACCCTCTATTATCCCTCCTCTTATAACCCTCTATTATCCCTCCTCTCATAACCCTCTATTATCCCTCCTCTCATAACCCTCTATTATCCCTCCTCTCATAACCCTCTATTATCCCTCCTCTCATACCCCTCTATTATACCTCCTTTCATAACCCTCTATTATCCCTCCTCTCATAACCCTCTATTATCCCTCCTCTCATAACCCTCTATTATCCCTCCTCTCATAACCCTCTATTATCCCTCCTCTCATACCCCTCTATTATCCCTCCTCTCATAACCCTCTATTATCCCTCCTCTCCTTCATGTGCACTGATGTGACTGGACTGGACAGCTGTAAGCAAGACTGATCTATCTATTTTCCAATTGGTGTAAAAAGTATATTGAGTTATCTTAGATTCATTCTGGGGATTTTTAGAAAGTGAAATAGGCTTCCACATCTACAGTGTCTCATGAGGGACTAACATCATTAACCATATGCAATATCGGTCAGGAAACACACCTCCAAGACTGAAATCTCAATTTTCTAATGAACAACAGATAAACACATGTGCCAATCGGCATGTTCAGTGGCTCTATAAAGTGAACATTGTTCAATGACTATGTACATAGGGCAGCAGTCTCTAAGGTCTATAAGGTGCAGGGTTGAGTACCGGTTGAGTGTGTGTGACAATAAAACACACATACATACATACATACATACATACATACATACATACATACATACATACATACATACATACATACATACATACATACATACATACATACATACATACATACATACATACATACATACATACATACATACATACATATGTAGCGTGGTTCGTTCTGCGTTGTGTATTTTTATTTAGGACACTGCCACAACTGGAATTCTGTTGGTAGAATCATTTTTATTCGACCTGCACACGAAGAGACAACACACAATATGTTAGCCCTCGGTGCAGTCACAGCTCTCGGGCACCTTGCTAGCTGAAGGTCCGGCAAAAGAGAACGATAAAAGGGTACGTAAGTACGGATAACCCGCGATGGACCAAACCAAAATATACAAACTTTTACAATTAGGTGTATTTACAATATAGATATCAAAAAATGTTTGTACACTGAAAAATAACATTAACTATGCTGCTGTAATTAAATAAAGAAAACACATTGAATTATTATTATTGTTATTAACTTATTAACATCCCCTCTTGACCTGGCCTACTTGAACTGTCCTTGTGCGCAACTTGGTGCATAATCTAGGGGAACAACATCACTCTACTACACATACATACATACATACATACATACATACATACATACATACATACATACATACATACATACATACATACATACATACATACATACATACATACATACATACATACATACATACATACATACATACGTACATACATATACATAGTTCTAGTTATACATATACATAGTTTTAAACATATCAAGACTGTTTCAAGGACAGCTTTTTTCCATCTACGTAACATTGCAAAAATCTGAAACTTTCTGTCCAAAAATGATGCAGAAAAATTAATCCATGCTTTTGTTACTTCTAGGCTGGACTACTGCAAAGCACTAAACAAAACTTCAGTTAGTGCTAAATATGGCTGCTAGAATCCTGACTAGAACCAAAAAATTTGATCATATTACTCCAGTGCTAGCCTCCCTACACTGGCTTCCTGTTAAGACAAGGGCTGATTTCAAGGTTTTACTGCTAACCTACAAAGCATTACATGGGCTTGCTCCTACCTATCTTTCCGATTTGGTCCTGCCGTACATACCTACACGTACGCTACGGTCACAAGACGCAGGCCTCCTAATTGTCCCTAGAATTTCTAAGCAAACGGCTGGAGGTAGGGCTTTCTCCTATAGAGCTCCATTTTTATGGAATGGTCTGCCTACCCATGTGAGAGACCCAGACTCAGTCTCAACCTTTAAGTCTTTACTGAAGACTTATCTCTTCAGTAGGTCCTATGATTAAGTATAGTCTGGCCCAGGAGTGTGAAAGTGAACGGAAAGGCTCTGGAGCAACGAACCACCCTTGCTGTCTCTGCCTGGCCGGTTCCCCTCTCTCCACTGGGATTCTCTGCCTCTAACCCTATTACAGGGGCTGAGTCACTGGCTTACTGGTGTTCTTCCATGCCGTCCATGGGGGGGTGCGTCACTTGAGTGGGTTGAGTCACTGACGTGGTCTTCCTGTCTGGGTTGGCGCCCCCCCCCCCCCCTTGGGTTGTGCCGTGGCGGAGATCTTTGTGGGCTATACTCGGCCTTGTCTTAGGACGGTAAGTTGGTGGTTGGAGACATCCCTCTAGTGGTGTGGGGGCTGTGCTTTGGCAAAGTGGGTGGGGTTATATCCTGCCTGTTTGGCCCTGTCCGGGGGTATCATCGGATGGGGCCACAGTGTCTTCTGATCCCTCCTGTCTCAGCCTCCAGTATTTATGCTGCAGTAGTTTATGTGTCGGGGGGCTAGGGTCAGTCTGTTACATCTAGAGTATTTCTCTTGTCTTATCCGGTGTCCTGTGTGAATTTAAATATGCTCTCTCTAATTCTCTCTTTCTCTCTTTCTTTCTTTCTCTCGGAGGACCTGAGCCCTAGGACCATGCCTCAGGACTACCTGGCATGATGACTCCTTGCTGTCCCCAGTCCACCTGGCCGTGCTGCTGCTCCAGTTTCAACTGTTCTGCCTGCGGTTATGGAACCCTGACCTGTTCACCGGACATGCTACCTGTCCCCGACCTGCTGTTCTCAACTCTCTAGAGACAGCAGGAGCGGTAGAGATACTCTCAAAGATCGGCTATGAAAAAGCCAACTGACACTTACTCTTGAGTTGCTGACTTGTTGCAACCTTGACAACTACTATGATTATTATTATTTGACCATGCTGGTCATTTATGAACATTTTAACATCTTGACCATGTTCTGTTATAATATCCACCCGGCACAGCCAGAAGAGGACTGGCCACCCCTCATAGCCTGGTTCCTCTCTAGGTTTCTTCCTAGGTTTTGGCCTTTCTAGGGAGTTTTTCCTAGGGAGTTTTTCCTAGCCACCATGCTTCTTTCACATGCATTGCTTGCTGTTTGGGGTTTTAGGCTGGGTTTCTGTACAGCACTTTGAGATATCAGCTGATGTACAAAGGGCTATAGAAATACATTTGATTTGATTTGATATATATAAAACATTTTGACGTCTTGGCCGAGGATGTTTTAGTTGCACAATTTTACATCTAACTAAGGTGTTTGGTGTAGTATTTCTCAAGTAAAAAAATATGTGACGTGTTGTCTTATGTAAACAGTCAGAGCTTCTGGACAGGTCTGTCTCATTGTCTATGCTATTGAAGAAAGAGCAATCACCGCAGATGTTCACCACATGTTAGTAGGCAAATTGACATTGCCAAATCAAAACCGAACCTTAATTTACCCAGTGTGACACACGATTTATAGTACATTTTGACACTAGAATAACTGTTTCTGACTCATATCGATGCCACAAGCTGTTTTCAAAAGGGATTCAAAAGGGGGGGGGGGGCGTGTATTGTTTGGTATTGTTAGCTATTACTGCACTGTTGGAGCTAGGAACATAAGCATTTTGCTACACTTACTAACATCTGCAAAATATGTCTATGTGACATGTCAAATTACAAATACTCATTTGATTTACATTGGATAGGTGCAGTGAAATGTGTTGTTTTGCAGGGTCAGCCATAGTAGTATGGTACCCCTGGCGCCAGTGACGATTTTAGCATGTAAATCTTGGTAGGGCAAAGAAAACAACATGTGGGATGCATGCCAGCAAAGCCACTACACAACACTAAACAATACATGGATTGCACTAGAACGGTGACAAATGGTGCCCACAAAGGGTCTACATAAAGCTGTCCCAACAGCAGTCCCAACACCTTACCACTGCTACACCTGGCTATCAGTGGAGCCTTGTCTGGCAGTGAAACAGTTCATTCAGCCTCATTTACGGCCTTTTAAAAAAACATAGCCTATATGGCTGACTTGCTTAAACTAATGTGGTTTCTATTGAAAACTGAGATGTACAAACTATAGCATAAGGGGACGACAAGCGGATAAAAGGCAATCCGTAATTTCGAATAAAGACATTACTGCGCGAGCTAGGATGGACTTAGTCATTATAACTATTTGTTATGCACTTCTGAAATGTACAGCGACAGAATTCTGTTACATCTGCCCCTGCCACGGCCTCTACTTCTCATCCTGTGTCTCCCTAACCTGCTGCCACTCCCCCAGTTCTCTCGCCCTCTGTGTGGGGGCATGTGATTGTGTGAGTGGAGACAGGTGTGCTGGAGGCAGAGCAGATCCCCACCAGCTGCAACCTATTCCATAATCAAGACCTCTACAAATATTCCACCCTGCCACTTCCACGCTGCCAGATGGTAATCTCTGCTCAGTCAGTCTACGTTTCAAGCTGTAGAGCTTGTTATCCTGTTGTGCCTGTTTTCCCTAGCCTGATGCTGCTTTTCTCTCCGCTACAGTTCCGTCCACTCTGCCTCTGGTCCCTGTCCCCAGTCCCTCGTCTCGTCAGTCCTGCTTCCATGCCCTGGTCCCCCACTCTACGGTTTCCTTGTATTCCGCTCCGGAGCTGCTTACCCTGCCCTTACTCCCCCAGCCCCAGCCTCAGCCCCTGGTTCCCTGCTACCCGCCCAAGCCATCCCTGGCCTGCACCCCATCTTCCCCCGCTGTTCAATAAATACCTTAGTTACATTATCCCTGTCCCCTCGTCCGAGTCTGCACTTGGGTTCACCTGTTCCTCCCCGCTTAACAGTACGATCTGGCCCAAAGATTTGAACCCAGCAGACTTAGATCCTCTCCACCAAACCCTTGCCGGCCAAGGCGCCCTGCTCAAGCAACATGACCAAGCCCTGAAAACCCTCCTGGAGCACGTCAAGGACTTTTCACGGAGCCTTTCTAACCTGCAAGACCGAACCTTCGCCCAGAGCTCGCAACTATCCCCTAGTGTTACAATGGTGACTTCGGAGCTTGCAGAGATTTTTTGGTACAATGCTCACTAGAATTTGAGCAACAGCCCTACTCTTATGCTAGCAAATGGGCCAAGATTTCCTTCCTGATCGGCTGCCTCCGTGGAGCAACGCTTTCCTGGGCCACGGCGGTGTGGGAGAGACAGTCCTCCATCTGAACCTCCTACTCCAGCTTCACAGAGGAGATTAAGAGAGTCTTCGACCACCCTGTCTGCAGTAAGGATGCCGCTAAACGACTCCTGTCCCTTCGTCAAGGCTCTCATAGTGTCGCTGAAATGGCGATTGAGTTTCGCACCCCCGCCGCTGAATGAGGCTGGAATGAGGAGGTTGTATAACTTCTCTCGCCCTGAGCAGGAGGCTATGGAGGGGTACATCCAGGATTCCCTGGCTGCAGGACTTATCGGGCCTTCTTCCTCTCCGGTGGGTGCTGATTTTTGTAAATAAGGATGGGTCACTGAGTGCAGAGACTTTTGTGGGCTGAATAATATCACAGTGAAGAACAAGTGTTTTTGCCCCCCTCCATGTGTAACGGCTGTCGTAGAGAGGGGACCAAGGCGTAGCATGTTGAGTGCTCATAGTGAATATTTATTTTAACTCAGAATACTAAACACAAAATAACAAACAAACAGCCAACAGTTCTGTCAGGTAACAGATAACTAAACAGAAAATAACTACCCACAAACACAGGTGGAAAAAAACCCTACTTAAGTATGATCTCCAATTAGAGACAACGAGGACCAGGCTGCCTCTAATTGGAGTTCATCCCAAAAAACAACAACATAGAAATAGAAAACTAGAACTAAACATAGATATAGAAAACATAGAAAAACACAAAACACCCCTGTCACGGCCTGACCTACTCCACCATAGAAAATAACATCGTTCTATGGTCAGGACGTGACAGTACCCCCCCAAAGGTGCAGACTCTGAATGCTCCTAAAAAACAAAAACAAAAAAGGGAGGGTAGGGTGGGTAACTCCTGTTTATGGCGGCTCTAGTGCAGTCCACATAACCTTTTCCTCCAGCAGAAGAGGCAGCTCCGGTTCAGGGCGTAACCCCCGCTCCACCCGCTGATCCCTCTGCTTTAGTACCACCGGACCGTGGATCGTCGTCGAAGGAACCGGACTGTAGATTATCGCCGGAGGTTCTGGGCTGCAGGCCGCCGCTGGAGGTTCTGGGCTGCAGGCCGCCGCTGGAGGTTCTGGGCTGCAGGCCGTCGCTGGAGGTTCTGGGCTGCAGGCCGTCTCAGGAGGTTCTGTACTAGGGAGCGTCACTGGACTGAGGACCGTCACTGCAGGCTCCGTGCCATGGATCATCACTACAGGTTCCGCGCCATGGATCATCACTGGAGGCTCCGGGCCATGGATTATCACTGGAGGCTTTGTGCCATGGATCATCTCTACAGGCTCTGGGCCATGGATCATCCCTACAGGCTTCTTGCCATGGATTATCCCTACAGGCTCCGGGCCATGGATTACCTCTGGAGGCTTTGTGCCATGGATCATCCCTACAGGCTCCGGGCCATGGATCATCACTGGAGGCTTCGTGCCATGAATCATCTCTGGAGGCTTCGGACCATAGATCATCACTGGAGGCTTCTTTCGTGGAGCTGGAATAGGTCTCACCAGACTAGAGAACGTCGCTGAGAGTTCTGGACTAGGGAACATCGCTGGAGGCCGGGTGCGCGGAGCAGGCACAGGGTATACTGGGCCGTGGAGGCGCACTGGAGGTCTGGAGCTTATGGCTGGCACAACCCGTCCTGGCTGGATGCTCAACCCAGCTCGACAACTGCAGGGTGCGGGCACAGATCGCACTGGCCTGTGAGTGCATACTTGCGACACAGTGCGCATCACCGCATAACACAGTGCTTGCCTCCTCACTCGCTCCCCACGGGAGGCACGGAGAGTTGGCTCAGGTCTCAACCCCGACTTCACCAATCTCCCCGTGTGCCCCCCAAATTTTTTGGGGGGGGATGCCTCTCGGGCTTCCGTTGTTGCCGTGCTTGTTCCTCATAGTATCGCCGTTCCACTTTCGCTGCCTCTATCTCCTCTTGCGGACGGCGATACTCCCCAGGCCTTGTCCAGGGTCCTGCCCCATCCAGGATTTCCTCCCAGGTCCAGTCCTCCTGACCACGCTGCTTGGTCCTTTGGTGGTGGGTAGTTCTGTAACGGCTGTCGTAGAGAGGGGACCAAGGCGCAGCGTGTTGAGTGCTCATAGTGAATATTTATTTGAACTCAGAATGCTAAAGACAAAATAACAAACAAACAGCCAACAGTTCTGTCAGGTAACAGATAACTAAACAGAAAATAACTACCCACAAACACAGGTGGTAAAAAACCCTACTTAAATATGATCTCCAATTAGAGACAACGAGGACCAGCTGCCTCTAATTGGAGATCATCCCCCCAAAAAAACAACATAGAAATACAAAACTAGAACTAAACATAGATATAGAAAACATAGAAAAACACAAAACACCCCCTGTCACGCCCTGACCTACTGTACCATAAAAAATAACATCTTACTATGGTCAGGACGTGACACCATGGTGCCACGTTGTTCACCAAACTCGACCTCTGGAATGCCTACCCCCTTGTCCGCATCAGAGAGGGGGACGAGTGGAAAACTGCGTTCAACACACTTGGCCACTGAGCATTTAGTCATGCCTTTTGGTCTTACTAACGCCCCTGCTGTGTTTCAGAACCTAGTCAACGATGTGCTGAGGGATGTGATTGGACGCTTAGTTTTTTAATATTTGGATGACATTCAGATTTTTTTTCTAACGATCCTGAGGCTCACCATCAACACGTTCGCCAAGTTCTCCAACGGCTGTGGGAAAATAAGCGTTTTGTTAAAGCTGAGAAATGTGAGTTCCTTGCTTCCTCTGTCCTTCCTGGGTTATATTATTGCACAGGGAGTTACGAATGGACCCCGCTAAGGTCATGGCAGTCAGAGTGGCCTGAAGCAGCTACAGTGTTTCCTGGGATTTGCCAATTTCAACAGAAGTTTCATCTGCAACTACAGCTGTCTGGCTGCACCTTTCACCACTGTCTGGCAGCACCTTTCACCACCCCTGAGGCAGAGGCAGCGTTCCTGGAACTCAAGCGCCGCTTCACTTCCGCTCCAGTCATCACTCAGCCAGAACCAGAAAAAAATAAATAATAATAAATTAAAAAAAATAAACTCCAGTTCATCGTGGATGTGGACGCCTCCAACACCGGGGTAGGAGCTGTTCTGTCTCAATGTTCCCCCTCTGATCAGAAGTTCCACCCATGTGCATTCTTTTCCCGTAAGCTCTCACCTGTAGAGAAACTTTGACATCGGTAACCGGGACATCCTGGCAGTTATGCTGGCTCTTGAGGAATGGCGTCACTGGCTGGAGGGTTCTGTACTCTCCATCGTATGGACAGACCACAAAAACCTGTCCTACATACAGACCGCCAAACGTCTGAACTCCCAGCTAGCCAGGTGGGCCTTGTTCTTTGAATCTAACAATTTCACAGTCACTTATCGCCCCGGTTCTAGGAATACCAAGCCTGACGCCCTCTCCCACCAGTTCACCGTTGACAACACTGGTTCCATTGTGCCATCCACCTGTATTGTAGCCACAGTCTCCTGGGAGATCGAGTCCCGTATCCGCCAGGCTCAGCAGAACTTCTGCGTGCATAACTATTCACCCCCCCAAAGTCAATACTTTGTAGAGACACATTTTTGCAGCAATTACAGCTGCAAGTCTCTTGGGGTATGTCTCTAAGCTTGGCACATCTAGCCACTGGGATTTTTGCCCATTCTTCAAGGCAAAACTGCTCCAACTCCTTCAAGTTGGATGGGTTTCCCTGGTGTACAGCAGTCTTTAAGTCATACCACAGATTCTCAATTGGATTGAGGTCTGGGCTTTGACTAGGCCATTCCAAGACATTTAAATGTTTCCCCTTAAACCACTCTGGTTGCTTTAGCAGTATGCTTAGGGTCATTGTCCTGCTGGAAGGTGAACCTCCGTCCCAGTCTCAAATCTCTGGAAGACTGAAACAGGTTTCCCTCAAGAATTTCCCTGTATTTATCGCCACCAATCACTCCTTCAATTCAGACCAGTTTCCCAGTCCCTGCCGATGAAAAACATCCCCACAGCATGATGCTGCCACCACCATGCTTCACTGTTGGGATGGTGTTCTCGGGGTGATGAGAGGTGTTGGGTTTGTGCCAGACATAGCATTTTCCTTGATGGCGAAAAAGCTAAATTTTAGTCTCATCTGACCAGAGTACCTTCTTCCATATGTTTGGGGAGTCTCCCATATGCCTTTTGGCAAACACCAAACGTGTTTTCTTATTTTTTTCTTTAAGCAAAGACTTTTCTGGCCACTCTTGTAAAGCCCAGCTCTGTGGATTGTACGGCTTAAAGTGGTCCTATGGACAGATACTCAAATCTCCGCTGTGGAGCTTAGCAGCTCCTTCAGGGTTATCTTTGGTCTCTTTGTTGCCTCTCTGATTAATGCCCTCCTTGCCTGGTCTGAGTTTTGGTGGGTGGCCCTCTCTTGGCAGGTTTGTTGTGGTGCCATATTCATTACATTTTTTTAATAAGGAATTTAATGGTGCTCCGTGGCATGTTCAAAGTTTCTGATATTTTTTTTATAACCCAATCCTGATCTGTACTTCTCCACAACTTTGTCCCTGACCTGTTTGGAAAGCTCATTGGTCTTTAGCGTGCCGCTTGCTTGGTGGTGCCCCTTGCTTAATGGTGTTGCAGACTCTGGGGCCTTTCAGAACAGGTGTGTGTATATATATACTGAGATCATGTGACACTTAAATAAAGTCCAACTGTGTGCAATCTAACTAATTCTGTGACTTCTGAAGGTAATTGGTTGCATCAGATCTTATTTAGGGGCTTCATAACAAAGGGGGTGAATACATACGCACACCACTTTTGTTTTCCTTTTTTTTTTAAACAAGTAATTTTTTCCATTTCACTTCACCAATTTGGACTATTTTGTGTATGTCCATTACATGAAATCCAAATAAAAATCAGTTTAAATTACAGGTTGTAACGCAACAAAATATGAAAAACGCCACGGGTGATGAATACTTAAGGGGGATGAATCCTTTTGTGAGGCACCTGGGCTACTAACATCTTACTACACAACATACACTTAGTATTACTTTCTTAGCTACAGTATACATATCTCCCTGGCATATTACAGAATTTATGAAGCAGCATACAATACATTTTTGGACTCACATTGTTGTGCTCGGCTCACTTGAACAGGAAGGTGGCGAGTTAACAGTTGTTTTGAGTGCGGCACAAGTCACGCTTCGTTGACATCATGTTGAATGTTTATCATTTTAAACTTGGAAAAGAGCCCCTTAATCCCAGATTTGGGACTACACAGCCACTGTCACTGATTACTTCCCAACCACTCGTTGAATTTGCAATTTCCAACTTCTTGTGTAATGTTTATGTCCAATGGTCGATACGTTTTATCTACAGTATAATTTCTCTTCATTATTTCTCTTCATATGACAAGGATTAAAAAGGATTTGCCAGTAGATTGTCGACTTGATTCATGATGATGACCGCTCACTAAGATTGTGAAAGTATGATGTTGACATGATCAGTCCAATCAAAGCTACTGTACATATAACGTGATTTGATGTAATTTTATCTGTGGCCAATGACCTTGAGCCTTCTTGGATGGGCACTTCTATGGCAGCAGCCAAAGGGCTAGAATTTTCAATGTCTCCTCTTACACTTCGCAGTGACGTAAAGTCCCCATGAGTGATAGAACGCTGAGCCAGTCACGACACAATGCTCCGTATGTGCTGCTGGCTTGCCCCACCACCACATAAAGCACTGAGCTAGGCTGAAACACCTGCATTTTGGAGATGCCTTAATCAAGAAAACAAAAAAGAGACCATGTTTGTATGTGGCTTTATTAACAAAATTTTATATAATTTTTTTTACATTGTTTGCAAACTGATATGTGACATTTATTAATGCCAAAATAACACGCAAAACAGGCAAACCCCCCCCCCCCCAAAAAAAAAAAACATTTTTTTTAATACATTTGGGGCTCAAAACAAGTGGGGCTCTTCCCTGAATGACGGTTCGCCAATGCCTGGCGCAAATCAGGGTTAAGTGCCTTGCTCAAGTGCACTTCAACAGATTTTTTTTCACTTTAAACCCAGTGAACCCACTGAATCATAGAACAGTATAATAAGCAGGTTATATACACCCCATGGAACAAACACACACCAGACAGCAATTACCTACGCTGCATGGGAGAAAGATGACTAAGGAAACAGTGAGAATCTTAGAAGCCCAGCCAGGAACAGGAATGAACCCAGAAATAAGAGTACAGGACAGGAGAGGAGAGGAGAGGAGAGGAGAGGAGAGGAGAGGAGAGGAGAGGAGAGGAGAGGAGAGGAGAGGAGAGGAGAGGAGAGGAGAGGAGAGGAGAGGAGAGGAGAGGAGAGGAGAGGAGAGGAGAGGAGAGGACAGGAGAGGAGAGGACAGGAGAGGAGAGGACAGGAGAGGAGAGGAGAGAGGACAGGAAAGGAGAGAGGATAGTAGAGGAGAGAGGACAGGAGAGGAGAGAGGATAGGAGAGGAGAGAGGAGAGGACAGGAGAGGAAAGAAGAGGAGAGGGGACAAGAGAGGAGAGAGGAAAGGAGAGGAAAGGAAAGGAGAGGGGACAGAGCACAGGAGAGTTGTTGTATGTTTATACAACATACATTCAAGTGCAAATGTAATGGACCCTGACTGTCATGTCATCTCATTGGTTAAGACAGGGCATTATCTGATTGGTTGAGACAGGGTAGGAGCCAAGGTGAAGGTCAAGGTGCGGCTTGCCTTGTCAGGCCACATCATGGCTTCCTGCTCTGATTGGAGGAATCCCCTATAGTCTCTTCCCACGCTGTGATTCAGGCTGACAGGCGATGCCAGAGCAGGGAAATCACTGGGCGCTGCAGTGTCTCCCTAGCTGTCTCTTGGGATCTGTGCTTGACTATGCATGTCTGGGTGCCTTGTTATATCAGACACACTGAAGGTGCAGCGGTGTGTGTGTGTCTCCACAGGGTTCCCACCCTCAGAGAGCAGGCAGCCACAAAGATTTAAAACAGACACACACACAAACAGACCCCCCCCCCCCCCACACACACACACACACACACATACACACATGCCAAGGCTTGAATCAGACAAATACACCATCTCCCCCAGAACCTCTGTTCTTCTGCAGAGTTTTAACAAACACAGTAGCACTTAGCATTAGGGCTTCTCTAAGACAGACAGGCACGCACACACACACACACACACACACACACACACACCACACACACACACACACACACACACACACACACACACACACACACACACACACACACACACACACACACACACACACACACACACACCGTGCAGAGACACAGGCACAAATAACACACGTACTTTATGTGTGTCTCTCGGTCCCAGCTTTGATGCACCTGTACTGACCTCGCCTTCTGGATGATAGCGGGGTGAACAGGTAGTGGCTCGGGTGGTTATTGTCCTTGATGATCTTTTTGGCCTTCCTGTGACATCGGGTGCTGTAGGTGTCATGGAGGGCAGGTAGTTTGCCCCCGGTGATCCGTTGTGCAGATCGCACCACCCTCTGGAGAGATTTGCGGTTGAGGGCAGTGCAGTTGCCATACCAGGCTGTGATACAGCCCGACAGGATGCTCTTGATAGTGCATCTGTAAAAGTGTGTCAGGGTTTTGGGTGACAAGCCAAATTTCTTCAGCCTCCTGAGGTTGAAGAGGCGCTGTTGCGCCTTCTTCACCACACGGTCTGTGTGGGTGGACCATTTCAGTTTGTCTGTGATGTGTACGCCGTGGAACTTTCCACCTTCTCCACTGCTGTCCCTTCGATGTGGATAGGGGGGTGCTCCCTCTGGTGTTTCCGGAAGTCCATGACCATATCCTTTGTTTTGTTGACGTTGAGGGAGAGGTTGTTTTCCTGACACCGAACTCTGAGTGCCCTCACCTCCTCCCTGTAGGCTGTCTTGTCATTGTTGGTAATCAAGCCCACTACTGTTGTGTCGTCTGCAAACTTGATGACTGAGTTGGAGGCATGCTTGGCCACACAGTCGTGGGTGAACAGGGAGTACAGGAGGTGGCTGAGCACGCACCCTTGTAGGGCCCCAGTGTTGAGGGTCAACAAAGTGGAGATGTTGTTTCCTACCTTCACCACCTGGGAGGCGGCCAGGAAAGTCCAGGACCCAATTGCACAGGGCGGGGTTGAGACGCAGGGCCTCCAGCTTGATGATGAGCTTGGAGGGTACTATGGTGTTGAATGCTGTTCTGTAGTCAATGAACAGCATTCTTACATAGGTATTTCTCTTGTCCAGATGGGTGAGGGCAGTGTGCAGTGTGATGGTGATTGCATCGTCTGTGGACCTGTTGGGGCAGTAAGCAAACTGAACTGGGTCTAGGGTGGCTGATAAGGTGGAGGTGATATGATCCTTGACTAGTCTCTCAAACCACTTCATGATGACAGAGTGAGTGTTACGGGGAGGTAGTCATTTAGTTCAGTTATCTTTGCCTTCTTGGGTACAGAAACAATGGTGGCCATCTTGAAGCATGTGGGGACAGCAGACTGGGATAGGGAGCGATTGAATTTGTCCGTAAACACACCATTCAGCTGGACTGCACATGCTCTGAGGACACGGCTAGGGATGCCGTCTGGGCAGCAGCCTTGCGAGGGTTAACACGTTTAAATGTTTTACACACATCGGCCACGGAGAAGGAGAGGGGGGGTGCAGTCCTTGTTAGCGGGCCGCAACGTTGGCACTGTATTATCCTCAAAGTGGGCAAAGGTGTTTGGTTTGTCTGGAAGCGTGACGTCGGTGTCCGTGACGTGGCTGGTTTTGTTTTTGTAGTCCGTGATTTCCTGTAGACCCTGCCACATTTGTCTCGTGTCTGAGCCGTTGAATTGCACTTTGTCCCTGTACCGGCATTTCGCTTGTTTGATTGCCTTGCGGAGGGAATAACGGCAATGTTTATATTCAGCTATATTCCCAGACCTGTTTCCATGGTTAAATGCGGTGGTTCGCGCTTTCTGGTTTCTGGTTAGGGTAGGTTTTAATAGTCACAGTGGGTACAACATCTCCAATGCACTTCCTTATAAACTCACTCACCGAGTCAGCATATAGATCAATGTTGTTCTCTGAGGCTGACCGGAACATGTCCCAGTCCACATGATCAAAACAATCTTGAAGCTTGGATTCCGATTGGTCAGACCAGTGTTGAATGGTTCTAGTCACTGGTACATCCTGTTTGAGTTTCTGCCTATAAGACGGTAGGAGCAAGATGGCGTCGTGGTCGGATTTGCCGAAGGGAGGGTGGGGGAGGGCTTTGTATGCATCGCGGAAGTTAGAGAGACAGTGATTGAGTGTATACCCCCGTGAGTACTGCAATCAATATGCTGATAGAATTTAGGTAGCCTTGTTCTCAAATTTGCTTTGTTAAAATCCCCAGCTACAATAAATGCAGCCTCAGGATATATGGTTTCCAGTTTACATAGAGTCCAGTGAAGTTCCTTGAGCGCAGTCTTGGTGTCTGCTTGAGGGGGAATGTACACAGCTGTGACGATAACTGACGAGAATTATCTTGGGAGGTAATATGGCCGGCATTTGATTGTAAGCAATTCTAGGTCGAGTGAGCAGAAGGACTTGAGTTCCTGTATGTTGTTATGATTACACCATGAGTCATTAATCATGAAGCATACACCCCCGTCCTTCCTCTTCCCAGGAGGTGTTTATCTCTGTCAGCGTGATGCATGGAGAAGCCCGGTGGCTGAACCGATTCCGACAACATATCCCGGGAGAGCCATGTTTCCATGAAACAGAGAATGTTACAATCTCCGATGTCTCTCTGAAGGCAACCCTTGCTCGAATTTCGTCTACCTTGTTGTCAAGAGACTGGACATTGGCAAGTAGTATACTCGGGAGCAGTGGGTGATGTGGACGTCTACGGAGCTTGACCAGGAGGTGGCTCCGTCTGCCGTTGTTTTTGGTCAGCTTCTGGGATTAGATCCATTGGTCTGGGTGCTGGTCCAAACAGAGGATCCGCTTCGGGAAAGTTGTATTCCTGGTTGTAATGTTGGTAAACTGACGTCGCTCTTATATCCAATAGTTCTTCCCTGCTGTATGTAATAACACTTAAGATTTCCTGGGGTAACAATGTAAGAAGTAATACATAAAAAAACAAAATACTGCATAGTTTCCTAAGGACTCGAAGCGAGGCGACCATCTCTGTTGGAGCCATTTTATCATCAGTGCATGATGACGTACTGCACACAAAATGTACTTTTTCATTTAAGATTTCATGTACTGAATACAAATCTAGAGTTCAATGTGTACTCTCTAGCCAACAGCTTGCAGATACAGTACAGGTAGTCTGTGTGGAGGTAGGCTAGTCTTCAGGATGAGATTATTATGGATAAGAGCAAAATTATTTTGGGGGTCAAACGGCAGTCAAGCATTGATCATCATGTCACCAGAATAAGACCCTCAATATTTATTGGAAAAGAGCATCAAGATCATCACTGTGCACTTTCCCCACCATGTGAAGTTCATCATAACTTAATTAATCTGTAGCCTAATAAACTGCATGGTTTCCCAAGTCGTAGCGGGAGGCCCACACACCATATCATCGCATGACTCCAAGTTTACTTCGATATGATAGTTCCCACTGCCATTTCTTGCATAACTAATTTTACAGACACAAAACGAGGAAATTATCTGCCAGCATTTATAAAATTGGACCAAAACTTTCTGTTTCCATCACAGCTGTCGTTATTTTGTTTTTACAGTATTTATATATTTTATATTTATTTATTTAACCTTTATTTAACTAGGCAAGTCAGTTAAGAACAAATTCTTATTTACAATGATGACCTACCCCAGCCAAACCCAGACGACGCTGGGCCAATTGTGCGCCGCCCTATGGGACTCCCAATCACAGCCGGATGTGATACCGCCTGTATGACTTTACTAACATTAAAACTGTAGATGGAAACGTGGTTACAGAGAGAGAAGGGAAATAGAGACCCCCCCCCCCCCTGCACACACCAGATTCATGGTTTAACTACAGTACTGAGTCAGAGTCACAGTTTAACTACAGTACTGAGTCAGAGTCACAGTTTAACTACAGTACTGAGTCAGAGTCACAGTTTAACTACACTACTGAGTCAGAGTCACAGTTTAACTACAGTACTGAGTCAGGGTCACAGTTTAACTACAGTCCTGAGTCAGAGTCACAGTTTAACTACACTACTGAGTCAGAGTCATGGTTTAACTACAGTACTGAGTCAGAGTCACAGTTTAACTACAGTACTGAGTCAGAGTCACGGTTTAACTACACTACTGAGTCAGAGTCACAGTTTAACTACACTACTGAGTCAGAGTCACAGTTTAACTACACTACTGAGTCAGAGTCATGGTTTAACTACAGTACTGAGTCAGAGTCACAGTTTAACTACACTACTGAGTCAGAGGCATCCTGGTTGACTATTGGTTTAACCCAGTGACATCTTCCTCTGTCTCCTCCTCTGACCCAGCAGATACAGCCACCTCTTCCTTTGTCTCCTCCTCTGACCCAGCAGTACAGCCACCTCTTCCTTTGTCTCCTCCTCTGACCCAGCAGATACAGCCACCTCTTCCTTTGTCTCCTCCTCTGACCAGCAGATACAGCCACCTCTTCCTTTGTCTCCTCCTCTGACCCAGCAGTACAGCCACCTCTTCCTTTGTCTCCTCCTCTGACCCAGATACAGCCACCTCTTCCTTTGTCTCCTCCTCTGACCCAGATACAGCCACCTCTTCCTTTGTCTCCTCCTCTGACCCAGATACAGCCACCTCTTCCTCCTCCTCTGACCCAGCAGATACAGCCACCTCTTCCTCTGTCTCCTCCTCTGACCCAGATACAGCCACCTCTTCCTTTGTCTCCTCCTCTGACCCAGATACAGCCACCTCTTCCTCTGACCCACATACAGCCACCTCGTCTCCTCATTTGACAATGAAACACATGCAGCTCCAGCCTGTTTCTGTAGTGCTAAAGCACAGTGGTGTGTGACAGATATTCAGTGTAGGCAGTAGCTGTCGAATGAGAGCACAAATGTTTATTTTATTTTATTTAACTAGGCAAGTCAGTTAAGAACAAATTCTTATTTACAATGACAGCTTGTTCAGGGGCAGAAGGACAGATTTTTATATTGTCAGCTCGGGGATTTGATACACCAACCTTTCGGTTACTGGCCCAACGCTCTAACCACTAGGCTACCTGTCACCCCATTACTAAGAGCACAGTCTTCACACCAGGTTGTATTCAATAGGCACCCAATGGAAGATAATGGACTGAAACAGAAAGAGACTATACAAAACTGTACAATAAGAAATGCTAATTTTTTTTGGTTTTCCTTTGGTAAGCACTTTGCAAAGTTTCACTACGTTGTGCCCAAATGCATAATACGCAGGCATAGAGTCCTAATGTGACCAAGGGTTTGTAGCCTACCACTGCCCAGTTCCCATTGTCACCCATTACAGTCAATGAACGCTGCGTCATACAGATGTAGGATCTTAATTTGAGCCAGTTTTCCACAGCAGGAAAATAAACCTGTAGCAACAGGAAATGTGAATTATTATGTGGATTATAATAATCAGCATGTTTTGTAGGGGTTGATACATTTTTTGTTTGGGCAAATCAAGTCTGACATTTTAAAGTGGTGTGCATTACATTTCTCAGCAACAAAAGAGTGATCAGATTGAGATCCTACATCTGTAGAAACCAACATGACTGTAGATTGATCCATATTACACTATAGTTGATCTAACTAGTTTCTTCAGGCCACATTAGACCAGTATGTCTGCCAATAGTCCACAGTCTGCATATTCCTTACTCCTGCCTGAGACTGCTTCACTACTACAGTATGTTCCCTGGCTACCACCGCTTTAAACAAGCACCGATACCAGCTAAAAGCTAGCTGCTAGACTACCAGCTAACAGCTCAAACAATCAGAGATAACAAGCTGCAGGATGATGTCTTTCACAGCTAGGTTGACTTACTGGACACACTCATGTTACGACAGACACACACGAGAGAAGGGAATTAGGACCATACACTCTTAGAAAAACAGGTGCTATCTAGAACCTAAAAAGTTTTTTCAGCTGTCCCCACAAGAGAACCCTTTGAAGAACCCTTTTTGGTTCTAGGTAGAACCCTTTTGATTCTACATGGAACCCAATATAGTTCTACCTGGAACCAAAAAGGGTTCTTCTATGGGGACAGCCAAATAACCCTTTTGGAACCCTTTTTTCTAAACGTGTAGAGAGAGATGGCTGCTCCCTTTCATTAGGAATATGTTGCATCGGTGTGAGAGTGTGTGTCATTCCCTGTGCGGTTGTGTGTATGCGTGTGTGTGTGTGCACCTGTGTGTGTGTGTGTCTCTGTGTCTGTTTGTCTGTCTGCATCTGTGTGTGTGTATTGAAGAGTGTAACCCAAGCAGGAGTATAAACGGCTGTCTCCAGCCTTTAGGGAGCAGGAGAAAGTGACAGCTCCAAAGCTCCACTTCAGAACTCCAGTCTAAAACAACTGGAAATAGGAAGATCATTAATGCAAGAAGATTAGAACAGAGAGACTGAATATTAGAGTCCTTTACAGCTCTGAGGAAGTACACTATGAAAGAGTTACACAAGGCTGTCAGAAGGGAGTGTTTTAAGGGAAATATCAAAGAGACCCTTCAGAAGTGAGGCAGAGCCTTGTGTCTGAATATCATACAAGAAACATCACGTTTTATGTCTTTGTGAGAGTCTATTTAAAAGAAGAGCTATTTGTTAACACAACAAATCAGTGTTGTCCAATCAATCGCAACATGCTCCAGAATTCTGCTATACACTTTCATATTTCTTTCTAAGACTGTGCACTAAACTGGATCATGCAAATGTCTGGAACAACTTGCATTTGGACAGGTGAACTGTCATGCACTTAAAGGGAGTATGCACTTCATGTAGGTCATGCATTAGATGACTTAGTTTTAGGAGCTGACTCTATATTTACTGCTAGAGTTGAACGTTATTTTCATCCATCCATCACAGTAACAGACAGAGGAGAGAGGCTTCATCCAACACAGTAACAGACAGAGGAGAGAGGCTTCATCCAACACAGTAACAGACAGAGGAGAGAGGCTTCATCCATCACAGTAACAGACAGAGGAGAGAGGCTTCATCCATCACAGTAACAGACAGAGGAGAGGCTTCATCCATCACAGTAACAGACAGAGGAGAGAGGCTTCATCCATCACAGTAACAGACAGAGGAGAGAGGCTTCATCCAACACAGTAACAGACAGAGGAGAGAGGCTTCATCCATCACAGTAACATACAGAGGAGAGAGGCTTCATCCATCACAGTAACAGACAGAGGAGAGAGGCTTTATCCATCACAGTAACAGACAGAGGAGAGAGGCTTCATCCATCACAGTAACAGACAGAGGAGAGAGGCTTCATCCAACACAGTAACAGACAGAGGAGAGGCTTCATCCATCACAGTAACAGACAGAGGAGAGAGGCTTCATCCATCACAGTAACAGACAGAGGAGAGGCTTCATCCATCACAGTAACAGACAGAGGAGAGAGGCTTCATCCAACACAGTAACCGACAGAGGAGAGAGGCTTCATCCAACACAGTAACAGACAGAGGAGAGAGGCTTCATCCATCACAGTAACAGACAGAGGAGAGAGGCTTCATCCATCACAGTAACAGACAGAGGAGAGAGGCTTCATCCAACACAGTAACAGACAGAGGAGAGAGGCTTCATCCATCACAGTAACAGACAGAGGAGAGGCTTCATCCAACACAGTAACAGACAGAGGAGAGAGGCTTCATCCATCACAGTAACAGACAGAGGAGAGAGGCTTCATCCATCACAGTAACAGACAGAGGAGAGAGGCTTCATCCATCACAGTAACAGACAGAGGAGAGAGGCTTCATCCATCACAGTAACAGACAGAGGAGAGAGGCTTCATCCATCACAGTAACAGACAGAGGAGAGAGGCTTCATCCATCACAGTAACAGACAGAGGAGAGAGGCTTCATCCATCACAGTAACAGACAGAGGAGAGAGGCTTCATCCATCACAGTAACAGACAGAGGAGAGGCTTCATCCATCACAGTAACAGACAGAGGAGAGAGGCTTCATCCAACACAGTAACAGACAGAGGAGAGAGGCTTCATCCAACACAGTAACAGACAGAGGAGAGAGGCTTCATCCATCACAGTAACAGACAGAGGAGAGAGGCTTCATCCATCACAGTAACAGACAGAGGAGAGGCTTCATCCATCACAGTAACAGACAGAGGAGAGAGGCTTCATCCAACACAGTAACAGACAGAGGAGAGAGGCTTCATCCATCACAGTAACAGACAGAGGAGAGAGGCTTCATCCATCACAGTAACCGACAGAGGAGAGAGGCTTCATCCATCACAGTAACAGACAGAGGAGAGAGGCTTCATCCATCACAGTAACAGACAGAGGAGAGAGGCTTCATCCATCACAGTAACAGACAGAGGAGAGAGGCTTCATCCATCACAGTAACAGACAGAGGAGAGAGGCTTCATCCAACACAGTAACAGACAGAGGAGAGAGGCTTCATCCATCACAGTAACAGACAGAGGAGAGAGGCTTCATCCATCACAGTAACAGACAGAGGAGAGAGGCTTCATCCATCACAGTAACAGACAGAGGAGAGAGGCTTCATCCAACACAGTAACAGACAGAGGAGAGAGGCTTCATCCATCACAGTAACAGACAGAGGAGAGGCTTCATCCATCACAGTAACAGACAGAGGAGAGAGGCTTCATCCATCACAGTAACAGACAGAGGAGAGAGGCTTCATCCAACACAGTAACAGACAGATGAGAGAGGCTTCATCCATCACAGTAACAGACAGAGGAGAGAGGCTTCATCCATCACAGTAACAGACAGAGGAGAGAGGCTTCATCCATCACAGTAACAGACAGAGGAGAGAGGCTTCATCCATCACAGTAACAGACAGAGGAGAGAGGCTTCATCCATCACAGTAACAGACAGAGGAGAGAGGCTTCATCCAACACAGTAACAGACAGAGGAGAGAGGCTTCATCCATCACAGTAACAGACAGAGGAGAGAGGCTTCATCCAACACAGTAACAGACAGATGAGAGAGGCTTCATCCATCACAGTAACAGACAGAGGAGAGAGGCTTCATCCATCACAGTAACAGACAGAGGAGAGAGGCTTCATCCATCACAGTAACAGACAGAGGAGAGAGGCTTCATCCATCACAGTAACAGACAGAGGAGAGAGGCTTCATCCATCACAGTAACAGACAGAGGAGAGAGGCTTCATCCAACACAGTAACAGACAGATGAGAGAGGCTTCATCCATCACAGTAACAGACAGAGGAGAGAGGCTTCATCCATCACAGTAACAGACAGAGGAGAGAGGCTTCATCCATCACAGTAACAGACAGAGGAGAGAGGCTTCATCCATCACAGTAACAGACAGAGGAGAGGCTTCATCCAACACAGTAACAGACAGAGGAGAGAGGCTTCATCCATCACAGTAACAGACAGAGGAGAGAGGCTTCATCCAACACAGTAACAGACAGAGGAGAGAGGCTTCATCCATCACAGTAACAGACAGAGGAGAGAGGCTTCATCCAACACAGTAACAGACAGATGAGAGAGGCTTCATCCATCACAGTAACAGACAGAGGAGAGAGGCTTCATCCATCACAGTAACAGACAGAGGAGAGAGGCTTCATCCATCACAGTAACAGACAGAGGAGAGAGGCTTCATCCATCACAGTAACAGACAGAGGAGAGAGGCTTCATCCATCACAGTAACAGACAGAGGAGAGAGGCTTCATCCAACACAGTAACAGACAGATGAGAGAGGCTTCATCCATCACACTAACAGACAGAGGAGAGAGGCTTCATCCATCACAGTAACAGACAGAGGAGAGAGGCTTCATCCATCACAGTAACAGACAGAGGAGAGAGGCTTCATCCATCACAGTAACAGACAGAGGAGAGGCTTCATCCAACACAGTAACAGACAGAGGAGAGAGGCTTCAGTAAACTGGGTAAGATTTTACTGAAGGGAGATTTGGGGGGATTTGATGGTTGAATTACTGTTAGTGAGGCTCTCTGGGACAGACTTTTTGCATATGTGTGTATGTGTGCCTGTATGTGTGTCTCTCTGTGTGTGTGTGTGTGTGTGTGTGTGTGTGTGTGTGTGTGTGTGTGTGTGTGTGTGTGTGTGTGTGTGTGTGTGTGTGTGTGTGTGTGTGTGTGTGTGTGTGTGTGTGTGTGTGTGTGTGTGTGTGTGTGTGTGTGCAGAAATACACACTATCAGTCTGTGGGCACTTTTATCAAACATACAGTCCACAGCTGTTGACGAGAGAGGGAGCAGAGAGAGATGGGCTGCCTATGGGCTGACTCTGAGTCAGTGGGAGGGGGTCTGAGGGAGCAGAGAGCAGCTGGAGCCCGACAGCATCTCCCTCAGCTGGGCAGATCCAGGGTCAGAGCCACAGCTAAATGGGCAAAAGGAGAGGAGAGTGGACAACACTCGCCACAGGGCTGTTCTCATGCAAAGTAGACCCAGGCGCAAAGAAAAACACAAACATACAAATGCAGACATATAGTACGTAAAACACACACACACACCCTCTCACACACACACCAAACACAGCCACACACACAGATACCCATACAGATCCACCAATAAAACAAAGGGCTTTGTCAGCTCTCTTGTTCATTCCAATCAAAGAGGTAAAAAACAACAGAAGGCTTGTAAACAGTAAGAAGGACTGAAGCATCACCTGTACAGACAAACAGTCAACCTGAACAGAACATAGGAGCAGTAAAGCCCAGCTGACGACAGCAGAATACAGCCAGGCTCTTTACCACTGATTAATGGAACCCGTCTGAGTGAGGGAGCGTGACTCCTCTCATCGCTACACGTCTCTCTCTGTCCTCGGCTAATTGGCCTGGCTGAGCTGGACGCCCACATCCGTCCCTGTGTACAGTGATTAGTCAGCCTGGCACAATGCTGGGGGTATTTGTGGTGTTTACCAGGGAGAATGCAGGAACCAAACAACAAAAGGAGCGAAAGGAGAGGAAAATATTATTCTCCGATTGGGAGAGCTCAATTATCACCTCCCCTCCCTCCCACACACTCCCTCTGTTTCTCTCTCTGTTTTCTATCCCTCCTTTCTCTATCTCTCTTCTTATTCATCTCTCTCTCTTATTCATCTCTCTCTCTCTGAAATATTACTCTTTCACTCAGATTTTGTATAGTCATGTTTTTCACACACAACCACACAACACACACACACACACACACACACACCACACACACACACACACACACACACACACACACACACACACACACACACACACACACACACACACACACACACACAACAACCAGCAAACAATTTCAAACTGCAGTCATTGTTTGTCATAAGTTAATGAATTGTAAATACTATGCATGATGGAGAACAACAAGTGAGTAATACCTGCTCTGTCTTCCCTCTCCAACTACTCTTCATAGTTCAGTTGGACTGACTGTTGAATATGTGCATGGTTAACCTCCCTTACAGGTACAACTACGCCCCCTCTCTCTCTCTCTCTCTCTCTCTCTCTCCATCCCCTCGCTCCTGCTCTCCTTCACACTCTCACTCTCTAACTGAAGAGATGTTCTTCCGTTCTTGAACAGGGTAGGGTAGTAGGTGCCAGGCGCACCGGTTTGAGTGTGTCAAGAACTGCAAAGCTGCACATTCAACAGTTTCCCGTGTGTATCAAGAACGGTCACCACTCACTGTATATCCAGCCAACATGACACAACTGTGGGAAGCATTGGAGTCAATATGGACCAGCATCCCTGTGGAACACTTTCGACACCTTGTAGAGTCCATGTTCCGACAAACTGAGGCTGATCTGAGGGCTAAAAGTGGGTGCAACTCAATATTAGTTAGGTTAATGAATTAGTGACCAACATTGAGGTCAAACTAAAGTATTGTATTGGTAATCCGCTTTGACTGCTGGAGAACAAAACTACATTTTTTGTATCTCCAAGATATATAATGTGTGTTAGTGTGTGTGTGTGTGTGTGTGTGTTGTGTGTGTGTGTGTGTGTGTGTGTGTGTGTGTCCATGCACGTATTCGTGTGCATGTGTATGTGTGTACGTGGGGGGGGGGGGGGGGGGGGGGGGGGGACGTGTTCATGTATGCATATTAGTGTGGGTATATGTGCTCGCATGAGTGTGTGTGAATGTGTGTGTGTGTGTTTGAATGTGTGTGTGTGTGTGTGTGTGTGTGTGTGTGTGTGTGTGTGTGTGTGTGTGTGTGTGTGTGTGTGTGTGTATGTGTGTGAATGTGTGTGAGTGTGTGAGTGTGTGTGTGTGTGTGTGTGTGTGTGTGTGTGTGTGTGTGCCGAGTGCAGCAGCGACAGCTGTATCTAGCCACGCGGGGCCAGGATGATGTATGGCCATTCTATTCCTGAGCTGTGGTGAGGAGGAGACCCACATGGGGCTTTCTCTCCTGTGGAGATATCAAAGATGGATCTCTCTACTGCAGCAAAATGCTAACACCTGTTATCAGCTCCCCACCCCATCCCCATCCGCACGCCCCTTCTGCCAGGCATAACAACATGGGATACACACGGGGGCACAAGCACACCACACACACACACTACATACACACACAGACTGGACAAGACAGGACACAGAAGGAGAGACTAGTGTGAGCTGCTGAATGATCCACAGCAGATGACGTGAATCTTGATGAGAGGAGAGGAGTGGAGAGAGGTGAGTAGAGTAGAGTAGAGTAGAGTAGAGTAGAGGAGAGGAGAGGAGAGGAGAGGAGAGGAGAGGAGAGGAGAGTAGAGTAGAGTAGAGGTGAGGAGAGTAGAGTAGAGTAGAGTAGAGTAGAGTAGAGGTGAGGAGAGTAGAGTAGAGTAGAGTAGAGTAGAGTAGAGTAGAGTAGAGTAGAGTAGAGGAGAGGAGAGAGGTGAGTAGAGGAGAGAGGTGAGTAGAGTAGAGTAGAGTAGAGTAGAGTAGAGTAGAGTAGAGGAGAGGAGAGGAGAGGAGAGGAGAGGAGAGGAGAGGAGAGGAGAGGAGAGGAGAGGAGAGGAGAGGAGAGGAGAGGAGAGGAGAGGAGAGGAGAGGAGAGGAGAGGAGAGGTGAGTAGAGGAGAGAGGTGAGTAGAGGAGAGGTGAGTAGAGGTGAGGACAGTAGAGTAGAGAGAGGTGAGGTGAGGAGAGGAGAGGAGAGGAGAGGAGAGGAGAGGAGAGGAGAGGAGAGGAGAGGAGAGGAGAGGAGAGGAGAGGAGAGGAGAGGAGAGGAGAGAGGAGATTAGAGGAGAGAGGAGAGGAGAGGAGAGGAGATTAGAGGAGAGAGGAGATTAGAGGAGAGAGGAGAGGAGAGGAGATTAGAGGAGAGAGGAGATTAGAGGAGAGAGGTGATTAGAGGAGAGAGGAGAGGTGATTAGAGGAGAGAGGAGAGGAGAGGTGATTAGAGGAGAGAGGAGATTAGAGGAGAGAGGAGATTAGAGGAGAGAGGAGAGGAGAGGAGATTAGAGGAGAGAGGAGATTAGAGGAGAGAGGTGATTAGAGGAGAGAGGAGAGGAGAGGTGATTAGAGGAGAGAGGAGAGGAGAGGTGATTAGAGGAGAGAGGAGATTAGAGGAGAGAGGAGATTAGAGGAGAGAGGAGAGGAGAGGAGATTAGAGGAGAGAGGAGATTAGAGGAGAGAGGAGATTAGAGGAGAGAGGAGAGGAGAGGAGATTAGAGGAGAGAGGTGATTAGAGGAGAGAGGTGATTAGAGACTGTAAGGAACATGTTAATCCTGTAAAGAGAGTGTGCCTCAGGCCAAGGGAGGTCAAACCTACTCCTGAAGAGCTACCATCATGCAGGGTTTTGATCCAGCCCTACTCTAACACACCTGATTCTACTAATCAGCTGCGCCTCGAGACCTCCTTGTTTGGCGTTGTCATATGTTTGTACAGGGCTGGAGCAAAACCCTTGCACACCAGCTAGTATACTTCGGTAAAGACAGCAGAAATCAAACCCATAACTTATTTTGTCACTATCATGCGCCAACCAACTAAGCCATCAGATCTGCTTTAATAGAACTAAGTCATAGAAGTTGACTTTAAAAAACACTAGAGCACAGAGACCAATGAGAGTTGAGGACACAGATACAGTACGTGACCCCGTCACTCTCTGCAGATCTATTCTGTAAGTGAGATATTAGAGCTACATCCACTCACAGAGGAGGAAGACACATCAAAAAGAAATGTTTCCCTTCCAACATTAACATAGTCCCTGGAGGCCTGAATACTAAACCAGCATAACGGTTTATAGGAGGGTCACTTTGTACATCTGAAACGACGCCCATCTATTTACATCATACACCACAAGTTACAGTAGTGTCTTAATGGTGTGTGTGTGTGTGTGTGTGTGTGTGTGTGTGTGTGTGTGTGTGTGTGTGTGTGTGTGTGTGTGTGTGTGTGTGAGTGTGTGTGTGTGTGTGTGTGTGTGACCATTCCACGTATCATCGTTTGTGCAATCTCAGGACTCAGTTTTAGAGAAATGCTGTAACTGATGTGTTGATTTACATTAAAGGTTATAATAGGGGAATGTAAACACACAGCCATAACACACACAGAGCCATATAACACACAGCCCCATATATCACACACAGAGCCATAACACACATAGAGCCATATAACACACAGAGCCATATAACACACACAGAGCCATATACACACACAGCCATATAACACACACACACACAGCCATATACCACACACACAGCCATATAACACACACAGAGCCATATACACACACACAGAGCCATATACACACACATAGCCATATACACACACATAGCCATATACACACACACAGCCATATACACACACACACACACAGCCAAACTGTATAACATACACAGAGCCATATAACACACAGCCATAACACACACAGTGTCACGTCCTGGCCAGTATAAGGGTTAATTGGTATTGTAGTTTGGTCAGGACGTGGCAGAGGGTATTTGTTTTATGTGGTTAGGGGTGGTGTGTTTGTTGTAGGGCAGTTGATTTAGGTATTCCGGGGTTTTTGGGCACTGTTTGATTTTCATGTATTCTATGTTTAGTCTAGTGTGTCTGTTTCTATGTTTGGGTTCATTGGGGTTGGGACTCTCAATTGAAGGCAGGTGTTGTCTATTTGCCTTTGATTGAGAGTCCCATATATGAGGGTGTGTTTGTGTTTGTCTTTTGTGGGAGATTGATTTTGCATTGCGTTTTTGTATAGCCTGCAAAACTGTTACCGTTGTAAGTACTGTTTATTGTTTTTTTTTGTTTAAGTGGATGCTTTACATGTTTTCTTTAATAAACATGAGTGTCCACAATCCCGCTGCATTTTGGTCTTTTCCTCAACACGACGAAAACCGTGACACACAGCCATATAACACACACACACAGAGCCATATAACACACACACACACCACACACAGAGCCATATAACACACACACACAGAGCCATATAACACACACACACACACACACAGAGCCATATAACACAAACAGAGCCATATAACACACACACACACACACACACACCCCCCGCAGCCATATACACACACATAGCCATATACACACACACACAGCCATATACACACACACACACAGCCATATACACACACACACACACAGCCATATACCACACACACAGCCATATAACACATGCACAGCCATATACACACACACACAGAGCCATATACACACACACACAGAGCCATATAACACCCACACAGAGCCATATAACACACACACACACACGCAGCCAAACTGTATAACATACACACAGCCATATAACACACACAGCCATATAACACACACACACAGAGCCATATAACACAAACAGAGCCATATAACACACACAGCCATATAACACACACACACACACACACACACAGAGCCATATAACACACACAGCCATATAACACACACACACAGAGCCATATAACACAAACAGAGCCATATAACACACACAGCCATATAACACACACAGCCATATAACACACACACACACACAGAGCCATATAACACAAACAGAGCCATATAACACACACACACACATAGCCATATACACACACATAGCCATATACACACACAAGCCATAGACACACACACACCCATATACACACACACACAGCCATATACACACACACACAGCCATATACACACACACACACACACACACAGCCATAAACCACACATACAGCCATATAACACACGCAAAGCCATATAACACACGCACAGCCATATAACACACACACAGCCATATACACACACACACACAAAGCCATATAACACACACACAGAGCCATATAACACATACACACAGCCATATAAGACACACAGAGCCATATAAGACACACACACAGAGCCATATAACACAAACAGAGCCATATAACACACACACAGAGCCATATAACACAAACAGAGCCATATAACACACAGAGAGCCATATAACACACACAGAGCCATACACACACACACACAGCCATATACACACACAGCCATATACACACACAAACACACAGCCATACACACACACACACACACACACACACACACACACACACACACACACACACACACACACACACACACACACACACACACACACACACACACACACACACACACACACACACACACACACACACACAGCCATATACCACACACACAGCCATATAACACACGCACAGCCATATAACACACACACAGCCATATACACACACACAGAGCCATATAAGACACACAGAGCCATATAAGACACACAGAGCCATATGTGACCTGATTCAGGAAACTAGGCGAATGTCGCAAGTCATGACATCACAGGAGAGCAGTTTGAACATAAAACATATTTTTTTAATCAAAATTCATTTTTTGGCAGAAATGCCTTTAGAAAATGTGAACTTTCATGTGCCTTAATAAGAATCTTGTATGCCGTCTGGAAATACGAATACAATTGTTCAATTACGAGCCTTGTTGGTTAAGCCACCTAAAAAGCCAGCAACCTTCCCACTAGCCGTGATTGGCTGAGATAATGAGCGGGCTGGAAATGCCGAGAGATGAGTTCGGATTGGTCTGCCATATAGAATGCTTTTGTCTATTTGAGCTGGTCAGTCTGTGTTGGTAATCCTGTCCAACGCGGCTTTATTTTAAATGTAGCTGCATACGTGTTGCTCTCCACTATATGGAGGATCCAGTTTTGAAATCAGTGGAATTAGGCTATGATAGCTAAAGAGATGGAGAAAACACCTATTTCCGGATTACGCCTTCAAACTAAGGGCATTTGTGGCATGGATCCGTGACAGGGATAAGGGGTAAGATAGTCTAGCTAGCTACATTTTAAGATATTACACGTTTCTAATTTTGACAGACAATATTGACACACAGCCATATAACACACACACACAGCCATATAACACACACACACAGCCATATACTGTACCAAACACAGCCATATAACTCACACACAGCCATATACAATACCAAACACAGCCATATAACACACACACACAGCCATATACTGTAACTAACACAGCCATATAACATACACACACAGAGTCATATAACACACACACAGCCATATAACATACACACACAGTCATATAACACACACACAGCCATATACTGTACCAAACACAGCCATATAACACACACAGCCATATACTGTATTAAACACAGCCATATAACACACACACACAGCCATATACTGTAACTAACACAGCCATATAACACACACACAGCCATATACTGTACCAAACACAGCCATATAACACACACACAGCCATATACTGTACCAAACACAGCCATATAACACACACACAGCCATATACTGTACCAAACACAGCCATATAACACACACACAGCCATATACAATACCAAACACAGCCATATAACACACACACACAGCCATATACTGTAACTAACACGGCCATATAACATACACACACAGTCATATAACACACACACAGCCATATAACACACACACACACAGCCATATACTGTACCAAACACAGCCATATAACACACACAGCCATATACTGTATTAAACACAGCCATATAACACACACACACACAGCCATATACTGTACCAAACACAGCCATATAACACACACATAGCCATATACTGTACCAAACACAGCCATATACTGTACCAAACACAGCCATATAACACACACACAGCCATATAACACACACACACAGCCATATAACACACACACACACAGCCATATAACACACACACAGCCATATACTGTTCCAAACACAGCCATATACTGTAACTAACACAGCCATATAACACACACACACAGTCATATAACACACACACACAGACAGCCATATAACACACACACAGCCATATACCATACCAAACACAGCCATATAACACACACAGCCATATACTGTACCAAACACAGCCATATAACACACACACACAGCCATATACTGTACCAAACACAGCCATATAACACACACACAGTCATATAACACACACACAGCCATATACTGTAACTAACACAGCCATATAACACACACACAGCCATATACTGTACCAAAGACAGCCATATAACACACACACAGCCATATACTGTACCAAACACAGCCATATAACACACATATAGCCATATACTGTAACTAACACAGCCATATAACACACACACAGTCATATAACACACACACAGCCATATAACACACACACACAGCCATATAACACACACACAGCCATATAACACACACACAGCCATATAACACACACACAGCCATATAATGTACCAAACACAGCCATATAACACACACAGCCATATACTGTACCAAATACAGCCATATAACACACACACACAGCCATATACTGTACCAAACACAGCCATATAACACACGCAGCCATATACTGTACCAAACACAGCCATATAACACACACACAGCCATATACTGTAACTAACACAGCCATATAACACACACACAGTCATATAACGCACACACAGCCATATAACACACACACAGCCATATAACACACACACAGCCATAGAACACACATACAGCCATACACTGTACCAAACACAGCCATATAACACACACACAGCCATATAACACACACACAGCCATATACTGTACCAAACACAGGCATATAACACACACAGGCATATACTGTACCAAACACAGCCATATAACACACACACAGCCATATAACACACACACAGCCATATACTGTACCAAACACAGGCATATAACACACACAGGCATATACTGTACCAAACACAGCCATATAACACACACACACAGCCATATAACACACACACAGCCATATACTGTACCAAACACAGCCATATAACACACACACAGCCATCCACACATCCAACAGACGGCCTTCTACTATTCTAGAAAGTCAGAATTTCCCATTATTATATAAGGTTCCCACCAGCCAATTCAATACTGGGATTCCTCCAAGACAAAACTCCACAGATACACACACACACATACACACACGTACGCAGGCTGGGTTTGTGTGTAAGCATAAGTAGAGGTAGCAGAGAAGGAGAGTTCCCCACATATCTCTCTCTCTGCACAGATCTTTAGCACAATGAGGAATATTAAATGAGCAGTTGACAGGACAATAGCCTATCTGTGAGCATTGGGTCCATCCATCCAGCCACACCATCTCTGTTTTTAGGCAACAACACTCACTGACACACTGGTGGCTTATTCTGTAAACAGGAAGTATCTCCCGACCAATCTACATAATCATTACCTCATTATCTGGGGAGGACGTAGCTGGGGATTGAACAGGTGGACGGATGGACAGGAGGACAGACCTCGCACTGGCCACAAACTCTGAATCAACATTGAACACGTAATTTCAAAAAAATTCAGATTCTGATGACGTTGAATAAACGTGGAAAACGGATCGGATTTGCATAAAGTCATCAACATAAAGTAATTTCTAGAACATGAGTGTTTTTTTTACCAACATTTAACCTATATTCAATGACATGGTTCAAATTTGACTTGATTTCACTTTGAATTCAGGGGAGTTGACATCTCAATCAGAAGCAAACCCAAACAAGACGTTGAAGTGATGTCAGTGCCCAGTGGGTTATATGGGCTGTACCTGTGAGGGCTGTAGATGGGTAAGAAGTAGAGCAGGTGTGAGCCGGACCGGGTCATGCTGCAGACTGCAGCTGTACCCAACCTGCAGACCCTCTGACTGCAGCACCGGAGCCACAGCAGACCCTCTCTGACTGCAGCCCTGGAGCCACAGCAGACCCTCTCTGACTGCAGCCCCGGAGCCACAGCAGACCCTCTCTGACTGCAGCCCTGGAGCCACAGCAGACCCTCTCTGACTGCAGCCCCGGAGCCACAGCAGACCCTCTCTGACTGGAGCCCTGGAGCCACAGTAGACCCTCTGACTGCAGCCCTGGAGCCACAGCAGACCCTCTGACTGCAGCCCTGGAGCCACAGCAGACCCTCTGACTGCAGCCCCGGAGCCACAGCAGACCCTCTCTGACTGCAGCCCTGGAGCCACAGTAGACCCTCAGACTGCAGCCCCGGAGCCACAGTAGACCCTCTGACTGCAGCCCCGGAGCCACAGCAGAACCTCAGACTGCAGCCCCGGAGCCACAGTAGACCCTCTGACTGCAGCCCCGGAGCCACAGCAGACCCTCTGACTGCAGCCCCGGAGCCATAGCAGACCCTCTGACTGCAGCCCTGGAGCCACAGTAGACCCTCTGACTGCAGCGCCGGAGCCACAGCAGACCCTCAGACTGCAGCCCCGGAGCCACAGTAGACCCTCTGACTGCAGCCCCGGAGCCACAGCAGACCCTCTGACTGCAGCCCCGGAGCCATAGCAGACCCTCTGACTGCAGCCCTGGAGCCACAGTAGACCCTCTGACTGCAGCCCCGGAGCCACAGCAGACCCTCTGACTGCAGCCCTGGAGCCACAGTAGACCCTCTGACTGCAGCCCCGGAGCCACAGTAGAATTACAGGAGGATGAGGAAACACTCACAACAAGCCTCAGAACAGCCCTGAGCACTAAATACTGATGCTCTCTCTCTCTCTCTCTCTCTCCATGATGCAAACAAATGAAATGGCCCATGGATTCCCTCCCTGCTGTGTGTATGTCCTGGTCTCCTGGTCAATAAAATGCTTGTGGGTTGTCACAGAACGTTTAATGTATGAAGATTTCAAGACAATCCTGGCCCCTCAACCACATTAGGAGAAGAGAGAGACAATGCTTAGAGGTGGAGACAATAGATGATGGCATTATGAATATCTATTTACATGCAGCACTGACCTTTCCTATGATGGAAATGAAATCACCTATTATCATAACCTTTGGAGGAAATTAATTTAGAAAAGATGGTTGTGGCATCCATAACAAAGCAAACTCAAAACAGGAACACCCATTAAAATCACTGACACATTTTTCCTCCACTCTCCTCCACTGACCTTCAAAGCCTTTTAGACTAACATGACCGCAGGTCTCACGCAACTCTGTTCCCACCATCACTGCTGAAATCCCAGGCATGAGCACTGGGCTTACATAATGTGGGTCAAGACTGATAACTTTTAAATAAGGCCCGAAATAGCCAGCAAGCCGTCTAGCAAGATAAACAGACACATAAAAGGTTATGGGCATCTTTCTCAGCGCACTTTCTTCTCAGTTAACTGTGTTGTATCTTTTCTGTGATCAATCTCCACGGCTTTGTGCTGTTTCTGGCATCTCATCTAAATCACAGTGCTGTGCCTGTTTCTGTCATTCTCTATCGGTCTCCCTCTCTCCCTCCCTTCCTCTCTCCCCCTCTCTGAACCCTCTCCGACTCCTCTCGCCCTCGCTTGTCTTTGTTGTGAAAACAGAGCATGAGAAAAGCAATGCGTCATGTCATTATACTGTAACAATGTGGCTCAGCAAAAACACAGGCAGCTCCCTGACAATTAGCCACACACACACACACACACACACACACACACACACACACACACACACACACACACACACACACACACACACACACACACACACACACACACACACACACACACACACACACACACACACACACACACACACACACACACACACACACACACCCCGACGCCCCAAATTGACGCTGCTTAAAAAGACAGTTTATAATGTTGCAGACGATCTTCACTTACACAACAGCTATGCTGAAATATTCTGACATATCTGTCGAGACAGTTAAATAAACGACAGGTGAAATGGCTATGACAGTTGTTGTGGTGTACACTTCGTTTGCCCAGAGCCCTGTGGAATAGGGTGCCAACTGGGATGCAGGTGTAGGTCTGCTATGAAAGCCTCCTCCCTCCCTTCCTCCTCCTCCTCCCTTCCTCCTCCTCCTCTCTTCCACTCCTCCCTTCCTCCTCCTCCTCCCTTCCTCCTCCTCCTCCTCAAGAGAGGTGCTCCATGCTTTAGTCAATATGGCTGGTGGTGTAATCATGTGTGATCATACTATGTGATATCACATATCCAATCATGTATGAGAGAGGATGCAGGGGTGAAAGTAAGCCGGTACTGTCCTGTACTGCCCTGTACTGCCCTGTACTGTCCGGTACTGCCCTGTACTGCCCTGTACTGTCCGGTACTGCCCTGTACTGTCTGGTACTGTCCTGTACTGCCCTGTACTGTCTGGTACTGTCTGGTACTGTCTGGTACTGTCCTGTACTGTCTGGAACTGTCTGGTACTGTCTGGTACTGTCCGGTACTGTCCGGTACTGTCCGGTACTGTCCTGTACTGTCCTGGTACTGTCTGGTACTGTCCTGTACTGTCTGGTACTGTCTGGTACTGTCTGGTACTGTCCGGTACTGTCCGGTACTGCCCGGTACTGCCCTGTACTGTCTGGTACTGTCCTGTACTGTCCGGTACTGTCCGGTACTGTCCGGTACTGCCCTTTACTGTCTGGTACTGCCTTGTACTGCCCGGTACTGCCCGGTACTGTCCTGTACTGTCCTGTCCGGTACTGTCCTGTACTTTTCGGTACTGCCCGGTACTGTCTGGTACTGCCCTGTACTGTCCGGTACTGCCCTGTACTGCCCTGTGCTGTCCTGTACTGTCCTGTACTGTCCTGTACTGTCCTGTACTTTTCGGTACTGCCCGGTACTGTCTGGTACTGCCCGGTACTGTCCGGTACTGCCCTGTACTGCCCTGTGCTGTCCTGTACTGTCCTGTACTGTCCGGTACTGTCTGGTACTGTCCTGTAATGTCTGGTACTGTCCTGTACTGTCCTGTACTGTCTGGTACTGTCCTGTACTGCCCTGTACTGTCTGGTACTGTCCTGTACTGTCCTGTACTGTCCTGTACTGCCCGGTACTGTCCGGTACTGTCTGGTACTGTCTGGTACTGTCCGGTACTGCCCTGTACTGCCTGGTACTGCCCTGTGCTGTCCGGTACTGTCCGGTACTGTCTGGTACTGTCTGGTACTGTCCTGTACTGTCTGGTACTGTCGGTACTGTCCTGTACTGTCCTGGTCCTGTCCGGTACTGCCCTGTACTGTCTGGTACTGTCTGGGACTGTCCTGTACTGTCCTGGTACTGTCCTGTACTGCCCGGTACTGTCTGGTACTGTCTGGTACTGTCCGGTACTGTCCTGTACTGTCTGGTACTGTCCTGTACTGTCCTGTCCTGCCCGGTCTGCCCGTACTGTCCGCCGTACTGCCGCTGTACTGTCTGGTACTGTCTGGTACTGTCCTGTACTGTCTGGTACTGTCTGGTACTGCCCTGTACTGTCCTGTACTGTCCCGTACTGCCCTGTACTGTCTGGTACTGCCCTGTACTGTCCAGTACTGTCTGGTACTGCCCTGTACTGTCCGGTACTGTCCGGTACTGCCCGGTACCATCAAAATAAATAGTGGCGGTACGCCGTATCAGTTGGACATAAGCCTATCACAATAATTCAAACTGTAGGCTATTACACTATTATTTATCATTAACGCATGTTACCCACATGAACAATGTGTGAATGGACATGAAAATGTGTGGAATACGCTCCCAAGTGCAGTGTTGTTGGACGATAACAGTGAATTTTTGCAAAGGTAGAGATGAGTGGCCGAGACGAGGGAGGACAGTGGACACATCAAGTCAGGTGACAAGTGTAGGCCTGATGGAAGACAATCACCGAATGTCATTCATTACACTTCTTGGAGTTTTGTTCCAGATTTCTCTTTCCATTCCTCAAATGGCGGGTGCACAGTTCACCGTAGTATGGATGCAGGAGGAATTATTTTCACGTGGAAGAACGTGTGCAGGTCGCCAGGCTTATAGGAGCCTTTAGAAGTTATTGTTTGACAATCAGTTCAAAACATCATGACTGGTTATGTTAATGCCACATTAAAAGGTAATACATTTTAAAAGTTAAATGACAAATCTGTAATATTAGGCACACAGAGATCCTGTTAAATAAATAGGGATTATATTTGTAATTCTATGATTAGGCCTCAAATAGTTTTTTGCACACATAGGTGCCGTACCAGGAAGAAATGAAATATACTTTCACCCCTGGGAGGATGATATTATCAAGCTCAAATTAAGGAGCCAATCAGAACATCCGGAGAAATGGAAGAGGCCCTATTTAGACTGACTGAGACGTGGTGATTACATGATTACATGATTAGATGACACTAAACTCTGTGACACCATTCTTGTCAGTGTGGATGACAGTAAATGTTCATTGTCTATGTTCAACTCAAAGAGCACAGTCCTATTAAAAGGCTAGTACAATGAACTGAAAGTACTGAGTTGACTAATAACTTACAGTAATCAAGACTTGAGACTTGTTTGCTGACATCTGAAGTCGGTCAACAAGTGTGTTCCTATAATGTGTTATTTAGTAGAGATGAGGCCACAGGCTGGCTGTGGTCCTGACAGCATGCCAGGGAGCTGGCACGGAATGGACAGAGTGGGGACAGTTGCCATGGTTACCCTGGCAGGCACAGAGCCCTATCATGGCAGATCTGGGCTCTGTGTGGGTACAGTATAATCTCAGGGGAAAAGAGTGGGTATGGTGTAACAGCCTTATCACTAAGGGGACTGTGTGTGTGTGTTAAAACAGGTTGCTATCAGGTTCTTATCATTATGGTTGCTGTGCAGAGCCACTATGGTAGTTCACTGTGTGCCCCATCTCTACTCTGCTACATGCCACACAGACAGGCGTTAATCCAACCCCAGCCTTCCCTGAGCTCTGGTGATTACCACTACATAAACATTAGCATCTCTCTCTCTCTCTCTCTTCTGTCTCTATTTCTGAAGCTCACCATCCTCATTCATATCCCTAAACTAACTTCCAATCCCTCTCACCCTTCCCTCACTCACACTTACTCTCTCTCTCGCTCTCTCTCTCTTTATCCTATTCTCTCTATCCCTCTCTCTCTCTCTCTCTCTCCCTCTCTCTATAATATTCTCTCTATCCCTCTCTCTCTCTATCATATTCTCTCTCTGTATATATATCCTTATCTCTCTCTCTCTTCTTCTCATGGGAGTTTTAGCTGAGAGTGCCTTTGTCTCTTTCCTGGACCTGAACTACAGGATGTGGTAATCTCTTCATGTCAACACGTAGCAGGAACCAGTGTCTACTGGGGGTGATAGCTGGCACCCACAGTAGAGAGGAGAGAGAGAGAGAGAGAGAGAGAGAGAGAGAGAGGGAGGCAGAGAGACAGAGACAGAAGCAGGAAGAGAGAGACAGAGACACAGACAGACAGACAGACAGACAGACAGACAGACAGACAGACAGACAGACAGACAGACAGACAGACAGACAGACAGACAGACAGACAGACAGACAGACAGACAGACAGACAGACAGACAGACAGACAGACAGACAGACAGACAGACAGACAGACAGACAGACAGACAGACAGACAGACAGACAGAGAGAGAGAGAGAGTACCTGTCAGTTGATTGACAGGAGAATGCAGCAGCAGACAGCAGACAGTGAATGACTCGACTGAATTTGCTTCCTGACATTTTCAAGCTTATCAAAACATTTAAATGGTAGACACATGACTTCATCTGCATGGATTTCTTCTAGTCTGGTTAACCAGACCGATGTTATTACAAAGCATTATCTATCTGTCTGGACAAACGTGCAACATTTATTCAGCTTCACCTAACCACATTCAAATGGACAGAGACAAAGTGTCGCTCTAAAATGTTCCTTTTCGACTGAATGTGCCATAAAGAAATGAACCACACATATTTTCAATGTGGTTAACTGTATTTTCCCATATAAGAACTGAGCTTAATGTGTTTTTAATGAGAAATCCCCCAGTGTGAGAGGGTTCTGTGGGAACTATGGCGTCTGGGCAGTCAGGAAGAAAGTCCCTCTGGAAATACTACTGAATCAGAGAAGATAAAAATGGGCCGACTGTCCTGTGAATCAGGAGGGGTCAAAGGGTAAGGCTGGTAAACTCGCCGTGATACAGTAGTTTCATCCTATATTCATTCATCCTATTGGTCAGGATTTGCTAGGTAAGTACTGTTATGTACATGGATTTGCTCCCTATCGGCACAGACACAACATGGCACAGGAGAGCAGTTACCACGATAACCAAATGGCCCATTCCACTGTATATGTGACTCTAGCAGAGAAAGAGACTGAGATACAGTATATGAATATACAGTACATATGATATATGATATATACAGTATATGTGTAGAAAAAGAGAGAGAGATACATTATGAAAGAGAAATAGACGCGACAGAGCACAACGTTTGAGAGTCAGGGACATTTTGAGAGCGGAAAGACAAGGAGAGGAGAGACAAGTAGAGGCAAGGTTACACATAATTATCTTGGCTGGCTAAGCCCTGACTGTTGCTGTAATTAATGCTATTGAAGTCGGCTGGGAGAAAGAGAGGGCTCAGAGAGGCTGACTGACATAATTGACATTCCACTGATTTCATCCACAGAGCCTTTGAGACTAGTGCAAACAGGCACCTTCTAGTCTAGACTTAGACTGAGGACTGTCACCTGATAGGTCTGACATTAAACTGAGAGGATTGGTTATGAGTTACGGCAGTCATGTTATATGAAAGTGCTTATAGACAGACTATTTTCATCAACAGTTTGATGATGTAGAGTACAGCCTGTAGGTTGGGGGAGGTCTAAAAACGTATGTGACATACATGTGGTCTATATCATGTGCTTGACGGAGAAGCATTCTTCTTCTTCTTGTTGGAGAGCTTGTCATATCGTTACAGCAAACCATATGACAATACATTTATCAGAGCCAATCACATACAGGGCCTTGAGAAAGTATTCACACCCCTTGACTTTTTCCAATTTTTATTTGAATTTTAAAGGATTACATTGAGATTTTTGTAACTGTCCTCCATACAATACCCCATAATGTCAAAGTGGAATGATTTAAACAATTAATTATAAAAAGGTTTGGCTGTGATAGGAGAAAACTGAGGATGGATCAACAACATTGTAGTTACTCCACAATACTGACCTAAATGACAGATTGAAAAGAAGGGAGCCTGTACAGAATACAAATATTCCAAAACATGCATCCTGTTTGCAATAAGGCACTAAAGTAAAACTGCAAAAAAAATTGCTTTATGTCCTAAATACAAAGTGTTATGTTTGGATAAAATCCAACACATCACTGAGTACCACTCTTCATATTTTCAAGTATGGTGGTGGCTACGTCATGTTATGGGTATGCTTGTCATCGGCAAGAACTAGGGAGTTTTTTAAGATAAAAAGAAATGGACTAGAGCGAAGCACAGGCAAAATCCAGAGGAAACCTTGGTTCAGTCAGCTTTCCAACCAACACTGGGAGACAAATTCACCTTTCAGCAGGACGATAAAACACAAGGCCAAATATAAACTGGAGTTGCTTACCAAGATGACATTGAATGTTCCAGAGTGGTCTAGTTAGAGTTTTGACTTAAAATCGGTTTGAAAATGTATGGCAAGACTTGAAAATGGCTGTCTAGCAATGATCAACAACCAACTTCACAGAGCTTGAAGAATTATATAAAGAATAATGTGCAAATATTGTACAATCTAGTTGGGCAAAGCTCTTAGAGACTTCTCCAGAAATACTCACAGCTGTAATCGCTGCCAAAGGTGATTCTAACATGTATTTACTCAGGGGGTTGAATACTTATCTAATCCATATAGAGTTTTTTCTTATACTTTGACATTACAGAGTATTTTGTGTAGATCGTTGACAATATCCCACCTTGAAACACAACAGAATGTGGAAAAAGTCAAGGGGTGTGAATGCTATCTGAAGGTACTGTATACCATGCACTCTGTGGCAGGTCCATGACTATGTATAATAAAATGTTCTCATCAAAATATTTGTCCTACGATTCCATTGGTTTTCAGATGTAATTCAATATGTGGTGCTTTAATCTAATCGCAAAAAGATCAGTACGCTGAAAACCTAGTGAATATAGATACCAGGAATCTCTCTGCCAGCATACATGCTGACCACACCGCTAACGTCCCGTGCACGAGCGTTGCAAAATACATTTACACATACATGTTATTCAAGCATTGCACCCACACTGCTCACGCGCGTCTGCGTAGCCGGGCGCTAAAATAGAACTTGGTTCTATTTGTGCAACGGTAAGCTAGCTAGCTAGCTAAATTGCCATAAATGTTTAATGCTTTTTGATTTGTCCCCAAATTAATATAATTGGTTCAGAGTTTGTTTTGATATTTCAACCTGCGTGTCCTGATAGCGTCTGGTGTGGGTGAACAAAATCAACTTGCACGCGCGGTCTGGTCAGCATGTTACACTCTTTAAAAAAGGTGCTATCTAGAACCATAAAGATTTCTTTGGCTGTCTCCATAGGAGAACCCTTTGAATAATCATTTTTGGTTCTATGTAGAACCCTTTTGGTTCTACCTGTAACCAAAAAGGGTTCTCCTATGGGGACAGCCAAAGAACCCTTTTGGAACCCTTTTGTGTAGGGACATGTCATTCTACTGAATGTCTTTGTGTCAATTATTTTCTGCGAAAAGAGAGTCTAAAGAAAACAATAATAATTCATACATTTGTAAGGCACTTTTCATTATACAAGAATAATCTCAAAGTGCATAAATTACATTATACATTAGTAGCTAGAACATAAGAGAGAGAGAGAGCGAGAGAGAGAGAGAGAGAGAGAGAGAGAGAGAGAAGAGAGAGAGAGAGAAGAGAGAGAGAGAGAGAGAGAAGAGAGAGAGAGAGAGAGAGAGAGAGAGAGATAGAGAGAGAGAGAGAGAGAGATGGATAGATGTTGGAAAGATACATTCCCCTAACAACATGTGGGAACAACCAATGTCTTCTTTGACAGAAGGCAACCTTGACCATGTATAGCTAGACTACAGTACACATGAGTTTTCTGACATACAGCCAGGGTTGGGTAGGTTACTTTCTAAATGTAATCCGTAAAGTTACTAGTTACCTGTCCAAAATTGTAATCAGTAACATAACTTTTGGATTACCCAAACTCAGTAACGTAATCTGAATACATTTCGTTACTTTTAGATTACTTTCCCCTTAAGAGGCATTAGAAGGAGACATGTTACCAATTGTATGTTACCAATTGAACAACATCTATTGCAGGATAAATCAATGTTAAAGTTTACATAGCTGGCCGTATATGAATGTTACATTTTACTTCATGGGTTGGTTATGTAGGCTTCTTCTAACTCATCGCTTTCTACTACAGTTGATGTCGGAAGTTTACATACACTTAGGTTAGAGTCATTAAAACTTGTTTTTCAACCACTCCACAAATTTCTTGTTAACAAACTATAGTTTGAACAGGTCGGTTAGGACATATACTTTGTGCATGACACAAGTAATTTTTCCAACAATTGTTTGCAGACAGATTATTTCACTTATAATTCACTGTATCACAATTCCAGTGGGTCAGAAGTTTACATACACGAAGTTGACTGTGCCTTTAAACAGCTTGGAAAATTACAGAAAATGATGCCATGGCTTTAGAAGCTTCTGATAGGCTAATTGACATAATTTGAGTCAATTGGAGGTGTACCTGTGGATGTGTTTCAAGGCCTACCTTCAAACTCAGTGCTTCTTTGCTTGCCATCATGGGAAAATCAAAAGAAATCAGCCAAGACCTCAGAAGAAAATTGGAGACCTTCCAAATGGACAATGACCCCAAGCATACTTCCAAAGTTGTGGCACTGCTGATGTCTGGAACAAGACTCAGGACCACTCAGCACTGCTGATGTCTGGAACATGCCTCAGAACCACGCAGCACTGCTGACGTCTGGAACAGGACTCAGAACCACGCAGCACTGGCTGACGTCTGGAACAGGCCTCAGAACCACTCAGCACTACTGACGTCTGGAACAGGCCTCAGAACCTCTCAGCACTACTGATGTCTGGAACAGGCCTCAGAACCACTCAGCACTGCTGATGTCTGGAACAGGCCTCAGAACCACGCAGCACTGCTGACGTCTGGGAACAGGCCTCAGAACCACACAGCACTGCTGATGTCTGGAACAGCCGTCAGAACCACTCAGCACTGCTGATGTCTGGAACAGGCCTCAGAACCACTCAGCACTGCTGATGTCTGGAACAGGCGTCAGAACCACTCAGCACTGCTGATGTCTGGAACAGGCCTCAGAACCACTCAACACTGCTGATGTCTGGAACAGGCGTCAGAACCACTCAGCACTGCTGATGTCTGGGAACAGGCCTCAGAACCACACAGCACTGCTGATGTCTGGAACAGCCGTCAGAACCACTCAGCACTACTGATGTCTGGAACAGGACTCAGAACCACTCAGCACTACTGATGTCTGGAACAGGCCTCAGAACCACGCAGCACTGCTGACGTCTGGAACAGGCCTCAGAACCACACAGCACTGCTGATGTCTGGAACAGGCCTCAGAACCACTCAGCACTACTGACGTCTGGAACAGGCCTCAGAACCACTCAGCACTGCTGACGTCTGGAACAGGCCTCAGAACCACTCAGCACTGCTGATGTCTGGAACAGGCCTCAGAACCACTCAGCACTGCTGATGTCTGGAACAGGCCGTCAGAACCACTCAGCACTGCTGATGTCTGGGAACAGGCCTCAGAACCACTCAGCACTGCTGATGTCTGGAACAGGACTCAGAACCACTCAGCACTACTGATGTCTGGGAACAGGACTCAGAACCACGCAGCACTGCTGACGTCTGGAACAGGACTCAGAACCACGCAGCACTACTGATGTCTGGGAACAGGACTCAGAACCACGCAGCACTGCTGACGTCTGGAACAGGACTCAGAACCACTCAGCACTACTGATGTCTGGAACAGGACTCAGAACCACTCAGCACTACTGATGTCTGGAACAGGACTCAGAACCACTCAACACTGCTGACGTCTGGAACAGGCCTCAGAACCACTCAGCACTACTGATGTCTGGAACAGGCATCAGAACCACTCAGCACTACTGATGTCTGGGAACAGGACTCAGAACCACGCAGCACTGCTGACGTCTGGAACAGGACTCAGAACCACGCAGCACTACTGATGTCTGGAACAGGACTCAGAACCACTCAGCACTGCTGATGTCTGGAACAGGCCTCAGAACCACTCAGCACTGCTGACGTCTGGAACAGGCCTCAGAACCACGCAGCACTGCTGACGTCTGGAACAGGCCTCAGAACCACTCAGCACTGCTGACGTCTGGAACAGGACTCAGAACCACTCAGCACTACTGATATCTGGAACAGGACTCAGAACCACTCAGCACTACTGATGTCTGGAACAGGCCTCAGAACCACTCAGCACTGCTGATGTCTGGAACAGGCCTCAGAACCACGCAGCACTGCTGATGTCTGGAACAGGACTCAGAACCACTCAACACACTGATGTCTGGAACAGGACTCAGAACCACGCAGCACTACTGACGTCTGGAACAGGCCTCAGAACCACTCAGCACTACTGACGTCTGGAACAGGACTCAGAACCACTCAGCACTACTGATGTCCGGAACAGGACTCAGAACCACTCAGCACTGCTGATGTCTGGGAACAGGCCTCAGAACCACTCAGCACTACTGATGTCTGGAACAGGACTCAGACCACGCAGCACTACTGATATCTGGAACAGGACTCAGAACCACGCAGCACTGCTGATATCTGGAACAGGACTCAGAACCACGCAGCACTACTGATATCTGGAACAGGACTCAGAACCACGCAGCACTGCTGATATCTGGAACAGGACTCAGAACCACTCAGCACTACTGATGTCTGGAACAAGACTCAGAACCACTCAGCACTACTGATGTCTGGAACAAGACTCAGAACCACTCAGCACTGCTGATGTCTGGAACAGGACTCAGAACCACGCAGCACTACTGATGTCTGGAACAGGACTTCAGAACCACGCAGCACTACTGATGTCTGGAACAAGACTCAGAACCTCTCAGCACTGCTGATGTCTGGAACAGGACTCAGAACCACGCAGCACTACTGATGTCTGGAACAGGACTCAGAACCACGCAGCACTACTGATGTCTGGAACAGGACTCAGAACCTCGCAGCACTGCTGATGTCTGGAACAGGACTCAGAACCACGCAGCACTACTGATGTCTGGAACAGGACTCAGAACCACGCAGCACTACTGATGTCTGGAACAGGACTCAGAACCACGCAGCACTACTGATGTCTGGAACAAGACTCAGAACCACGCAGCACTGCTGACGTCTGGAACAAGACTCAGAACCACTCAGCACTACTGATGTCTGGAACAGGACTCAGAACCACGCAGCACTACTGATGTCTGGAACAGGACTCAGAACCACTCAGCACTAGTGATGTCTGGAACAGGCCTCAGAACTATTTAGCACTACTGATATCTGGAACAGGCTTCAGAACCACTCAGCCATCATCTAGTGTAACTCACTAAGCAGACTAAATACCCACTTCTGTCCCTTTTCCGCAAACTGTTTATTTTACTTCTGCTGACAATCCCCTAACATCTGAAGGGCTCTTGAACTTTGGAATGTTTCTCAAACTTTCACACACTCCAGTCTCTGCCTGACCATGTCCAGGCTCTCTTTCCTTCTCACTCCAGTCCCTGGCAGACCATGTCCAGGCTCTCTTTCCTTCTCACTCCAGTCCCTGGCAGACTGTGTCCAGGCTGTCTTTCCTTCTCACTCCAGTCCCTGGCAGACCATGTCCAGGCTCTCTTTCCTTCTCACTCCAGTCCCTGGCAGACTGTGTCCAGGCTCTCTTTCCTTCTCACTCCAGTCCCTGGCAGACCATGTCCAGGCTGTCTTTCCTTCCACTCCAGTCCCTGGCTGACTGTGTCCAGGCTGTCTTTCCTTCTCACTCCAGTCCCTGGCAGACTGTGTCCAGGCTGTCTTTCCTTCTCACTCCAGTCCCTGGCAGACCATGTCCAGGCTCTCTTTCCTTCTCACTCCAGTCCCTGGCAGACTGTGTCCAGGCTGTCTTTCCTTCTCACTCCAGTCCCTGGCAGACTGTGTCCAGGCTGTCTTTCCTTCTCACTCCAGTCTCTGGCAGACTGTGTCCAGGCTCTCTTTCCTTCTCACTCCAGTCCCTGGCAGACTGTGTCCAGGCTGTCTTTCCTTCTCACTCCAGTCTCTGGCAGACTGTGTCCAGGCTGTCTTTCCTTCTCACTCCAGTCCCTGACTGACTGTGTCCAGGCTGTCTTTCCTTCTCACTCCAGTCCCTGGCAGACTGTGTCCAGGCTGTCTTTCCTTCTCACTCCAGTCCCTGACTGACTGTGTCCAGGCTGTCTTTCCTTCCACTCCAGTCTCTGGCAGACTGTGTCCAGGCTGTCTTTCCTTCTCACTCCAGTCCCTGGCAGACTGTGTCCAGGCTCTCTTTCCTTCTCACTCCAGTCCCTGGCAGACTGTGTCCAGGCTCTCTTTCCTTCTCACTCCAGTCCCTGGCAGACTGTGTCCAGGCTGTCTTTCCTTCTCACTCCAGTCTCTGGCAGACCATGTCCAGGCTCTCTTTCCTTCTCACTCCAGTCTCTGGCAGACTGTGTCCAGGCTGTCTTTCCTTCTCACTCCAGTCCCTGACTGACTGTGTCCAGGCTCTCTTTCCTTCCACTCCAGTCCCTGGCAGACTGTGTCCAGGCTGTCTTTCCTTCTCTCTCCAGTCCCTGGCAGACTGTGTCCAGGCTCTCTTTCCTTCTCACTCCAGTCTCTGGCTGACCGTGTCCAGGCTGTCTTTCCTTCTCTCTCTCTTTCCTTTTCCTCTCCATCTGTCTCTCTTTTTCACTCGTTCTCTCCTTCTCTCACATTAGACCATGTCCAGCTTGGACTCTTTCTCACTGGCCTCTCCTCTTTATCTTCCCCTCTCTCTCCCTTCTGTAACAGGTTAGAGGTTAACATGGTATAGTATCTTAGGGTTGTCCTTCATGCTACACTTCCTTCTTCCCCTCATCTCTGTCCTCTCTAAATCTCTAGACCCTGTCCAGACGCTCTTTTCCTCTCCTGCTCTCCTCCTGGCCGTGGGCTACGCTCTCCAGATGGTACTGCCAGCTCCACAGCCACTCCACATCAAAGGGCCACGGGGCCGAGAGAGGAGAGGAGAGGAGAGAAGAGAGGAGAACATCCATGTCACTGTGGCCATGACTGATCCAAGTCACACACACACAGACACAAACACACACAGACACAAACACACACAGACACTCACACACACTGTCATAGATGGATCCACGTAGAACTGGCATCATTGACACTCACTGACGCTAAGTAAAAGCTAACACTGCCACATTTGGGCAGCATTGGGGAAGACCGACTACTTAAAGGAAAGTGTCACCCATTTTGAATGTTATATTGTTTTTGTGCATCTCTGAGGGATGTTCTATCGATTCCCTGGGTCATTTCATGTTTTCATGTGTATCTGAGTTATTGGCGTTTAAGCAGGAAGAAATCCGTTCGCTATTTACGTACAACCGTGATAATGTCTCTCTCACTACACTGGAAGTCTATATGAATAGGACTTTTAGATGGTGAAAACGTCTATCATACCTGTCAGATTTCAATACTGGCCGATGTCATAACTCAGGAAGATGTCTTCTCTCGAATGAGCCATTGATCATATTTTTACGATATTCCGACCTCGAGAAATGTATAATTTAAGGGTCTAGCACATTTGTCTGTCTCTTCAGTCCAGGGTGCATTGCATGATGCTGTTGCCAGATATATTATAGAAAGGAGATAGGAATCCAATGAATGAAGGAACGTAAACGCCCCACTCAGCAGACTGTAGACCAATCTCGTTCACAAAGTCATGCTGCGTCACGCGGTTGCTAAGCTAATCGTCACGCAATCCCTTCTCAAAGTCAGTGTATATGTCAAGAAAGGTGCCTATTTTCCTCGAAAGTACATCAAATCAGAAATCCAAAGGTTGAGATACTACAAATAGAAAGTTAATTATCTCACATCTTGGGAAAGATTTCAAATGTTGTACTACTTGTTGATGAAATTCATGCTAATGTTGGGTTTTTGAGCTAGCGCCCAATAGACTCCCATTCACTCCTCGAAGGAGAACGCTCCTTGTCCCAGAATCTCCCAGAATGCACCGCGAGTAGCAAGGGCAATGTTTCCCATCTTCTCAAAAGTATATCTGCTGTTGTGAATGTTAGACTCCGCTCTGTGAGGCACATCGATCTGCAGGTTGAACATGGTGCGAATGTAGACTCCTAAAATTGATAGCTGTACAGTTTCCTTAGGCAACTTTACAGCTAACTACCTATGTTACATGCTGATATGGTCTTCGGTATTATTGTGTGTAGCTACGTTTGCTAGATAGCATTGCATTTTGGATTTTGTAGTAGACTTGAGCTGCAACAGATTTCCACAACGATTTTCCATGTTGCTACCAACCTTGTTATAATGTCAAAATGAAACATTTCACAAAAAATCTTGTTCTCACATATTAGTGTTATTTAACACTAAATTGAAGGAATAGGTGATTTTAGGTGGATTTTCCCTTTAATATTGAATATCAATATCTCATCCGCTTGATATGACAATCTGTTTTGCTTCACTTACAAGGTCTCTTCCATAACACTTGCCTGATGGCTGAATTACAGTTTTTTTCATTCTAAACAGAGTTCTGCCGGGGTGACAATGTGTTTTATGATTCCCGATTTCATATCACACATCCCATCAACTCCTCAGGTTGTCTGAAAAAGCTAGATCGGGCAGGAGGCATTATTTCAGCAAATTGTGTGAGAGACGACAGAAAGACGGGATAGGTAGTAAGAGAGGAAGAGAAAGAATGTTTCAGTTAAAGAGAGAGAGACAGAGAGAGAGAGAGAGAGAGGGGGGGAGGCAGAGAGACAGAGACAGAAGCAGGAAGAGAGAGACAGAAGCAGGAGAGAGAGAGAGAGAGAGAGAGAGAGAGAGAGAGAGAGAGAGAGAGAGAGAGAGAGAGAGAGAGGGGCAGCCTGTGAATGGGCCAGTCTCTCAGCATGGCCATATGACAGTGATACAACGTCTCCACAGTGGACCATGGATCCCAGCCAGTGACCTTTACAAAGTCCACTAGAACCAGATCAAAATAGACTGGCCAATAACAAGGCATTACCTTAGTTAACACGGTTACCTCTACCTCTCAACAATATGCATACAGACTGCTGAAAGAAACTAAGAAAGCAAATAAATCGTGGAATTTGAAACCGATCTTGTGACCTCTACACAGTCACACACACGCACGCACACACACACATCCATCCATCCTCCCTATACACACGCACGCACACACACACGCACGCACACACACACACACATCCATCCTCCCTATACACACGCACGCACACACACACGCACGCACACACACACACATCCATCCTCCCTATACACACGCACGCACACACACACGCACGCACACACACACACATCCATCCTCCCTATACACACGCACGCACACACATACACACACACACACACATCCATCCTCCTAATACACAGACACACACACGGACACACACGCACACAGGCCATATGCACGCACACACACACGCACGCACACACACACATCCATCCTCCCTATACACACGCACACACATACACACACACACACCACACATCCATCCTCCTAATACACAGACACACACACAGACACACACGCACACAGGCCATATGCACGCACACACAGACACACGCACACACACACACATCCATCCTCCCTATACACACGCACACACATACACACACACACACACACATCCATCCTCCTAATACACAGACACGCACACAGACACACATGCACACAGGCCATATGCACACACACACACACTCACGCACTCCGGCCGATATCACACACACACACACACACACACACTCCTATTCTGAGTAATACCAACCAAATGGCTCCAAGTGAGTAGAGTACACAGCCCCATGGGAGCTGCAGGGTGCTCAGCCTCCTCCCACACTAAGACACACTACAATAAAGATGTCTCACCTCGCCACTACTCCGGCCCACGCTCCCTTCCACTACCCTCTGCTGTGGAGGTGGGCAGAGAAAGGAGGCAAGGGAGGCTGGTCGCCTGGAAAATGCTGCAGGACAATGAGATACCTGCTGTCAGGCCTTCGTACTGCACAGCGGGATCCCTGTGGCAGCCCTTTACCCGCCCACGGCCCAGCAACCATGAACTAATAGCAGTTCAAATGATATAAATGTACCATCACAGAGAGAGGGACTTCATCATCTTTCCAGTAATTCCTTTATAGGGCAAATGCTCCCTGGGTAATTCATAACTCATCCTGTACTCAACGCAGTCAGCTTGGCATCGCTTACGAGATGCTGTTGCAGGAGATTATGCTGTGAGATTGAGACGCAAATGTTACAGTATGATGTTACAGTACAAGTCCCATAGACTCTAGTTTAAATAAATAGAAACGGTATTATTAAAGCCCCAATAGCCACAGGAGAGGAATGACACATTTATGTTATACAACAAGCGTGCAATATCCTCTCTGCTTAAAATATAAAAGTATGATTGAAGCCCAAATAGTCCCCAGTGAGGTATGATGCAAATATTAATTATCCTTATACTGAAAAGCTTGCCTAGTGCCTCATACTTACAGCTCATTGAATAAATAAACAGAATTCAGTTGGAGAAAGGCACAGGCATTGAGATCTCTATCATGAAGCGTTAAAAATTCATACAAGTATGAATCCCAAGACTTAGGACAAATTATTTGTACCATCTCATGGCAACTCTCAGCAGTCATGCATAAGGTCTCTATATATGACAGAACATTCACTGTCATCCTTGGTGCAAATAAGGTAGCCTCTGACCTCTGTGGTATAGAGGAAGCAGTGGGGTCATATTCAGACTAAAGCTATTCCCTGCCAGTGCTGTACAGTATGCACTAGGGTTAGACATACATTTTAAAGTGAAAAATCTGAGTCTCAGTGTCATTCTGTTACAGTGGAATTGCCCTACTTAATAAACCATACTCTCCTCTCAGTTCAAGCTGAGGTTTCTATTCTGTTCTATTCTATTCTGTTCAGTTGTATTTTATTGTATTCAGTTCAGTTCAGTCCATTTCAAGATGAGATGTCTTTACTGTGGTGAGGGGAGATTCAGTGAAGCCTGTGTCCTGTGGGAATTGTTTGCAATATGATAGGAGGTGAGTTCTCAATATCTAAAGAAAAGGCCTAGATATCAAGGGCATTGAACAATGAACCTAACACACTCTCGAACAATGTACCCCACCCACTGTACCACACACACACACACACACACACACACACACACACACACACACACACACACACACACACACACACACACACACACAACTGAGTGAACAGGAACTACAAAAAGCCAGTATCTGTCCATCCCATGAAGTTGAGAGAGAGGGAGCATAGACACACCTCCTGGGATGTGAATCCAACTGGCAGACTTTTCAGATCCCTGGTCTTTCCAAGAACAAGCACTCTGCACGTCCAAGAACACGCATCTGTTATCATATCATCCCACTTTCAATGTGTGTTGGTGGGCATGGATCATCAGCTCACAGCCCTCTGAGAGGATTCCACCATCCAACACATCCACATAGGCCTACAGTCCTATGCATAGCTCACTGCTCCACTCCTGTCTCTCACAAGCTTCCCATGTGAGTTATGGCATTAGGGTTAGGCTACTCTGCTCATGAGAAGAATCCAGCCCATACCATTTGTTGATTGTGACGATACAGGCGTTGAGGTATAGGCCTATTGCTAATACATCTCCTGTATGGTTTGTTGTCTCTCACTATCGCGTGTAATTACAAACTGCCTATTTACTCAGGTTCAGGTAAGAGATCGGATTTGTATATGTTACCAATAGTATTTATTTACATTCATGCTTAGATAAAGTCATTATGTTGTTTATTTTGTCTAAAATACACTGTTTAGTTTGTAACATTATGACTGCAACTTTGACTGTACAAAAGAACGTACTGTAACGTTCAATTACACGGAAACGATGCTGTTCAGAATGACCAGTTGAAAAAAGGGGAGGAGTTGGGTAGTGGAACGCTCCGCTGCCCTTTAAATACGTCATTCACTGCTTCAAGCCACACCCCTCCACACCCATCAAACAGAGCAAACGTACCTCAAAGGCTGTTGAAGAATGTCGAAGTATGTTTTGGGAATAGTGTCGTTCAGTAGAAACCGTCACGCAAAGTAGCAAACGTTTAATCGAATTGAACGCACCCCAGCTTGACTCTCATGATGGGTGTTCTAGAGTGCACTCACACGTCTCATGTGTAGTCTAGTGGTGTGCAATGTTTGAGATAATCTATTTTGGAACGTCAGTGGTATAATATAACATTTTGTGCTATTTAAAATGAATTATAGTACTTCCAGTTAACATTATATTTGTTGTAAAATACATGTTTACTGTATCTCCTTTGAGCTGTGTTATTGTTTCATGTATGGATCATCCACCTGTCCTTAGTAGGCCTATGTCCTAACAGACCATTACCTTAAGCCATTTGGCCTTGTGAGCAGAGAGGCCTGGTCATGTATAAACAACGGGCAGTTGCTTTAGCTTTCAGATGTGTGAGATTATACATTTGTACATACTGTATCTTCACGATCACTGTTGCACAGTGGGCCAACAACACTTAATAAAACCACTCCGTCTGCTGGCCCACTGTGTGCTCCAGAACCCAACTAACTAGGCTGCCAGGTCCGTTATTCATTTATTATGTGAGTTCCATTGTATCACTATTATGCCCTAGTAAGTATAGTATAGCATTAGTGGGATACAGACTTCACACCACAGAGATCCTATTAAATGAGTATTCTAATTCCGTATTCTATGCTTCGCACTAACAACAGATAACTAGGTTCCATATTGATACCAACAGACTGATGTGTGCATAACTTGGTCAAACCTGACCTTGTAGCTTAATGACCCAGAGTTTGTCCTGGTCAGGTCACATGATCATAAAGTGTCTCAGAGGGGGAGTGCTGAACTAAGTAGAACCATACAGGGTTCTTCGGTTTGTCCCCATAGGGGAATCCTTTTTGGTGCTGGGTAGAACTCTTAGGAGAGGATTCTATCCAGAACCCTCAATGAAGGGTTCTACCGAGAAACCTTTTTTCTTTGGAGGGTCCTTCATAGTATGGTTCCACCAGTCTTATGGTTTACAGGCCACATCAGACCTGTAAGTCACATTATGATAGCTTGCAATGTGATGTGTAATTCCTATTGGAATCCAGCCAGAGTAAAGATATCCAACAAGTGGAATTGCTAATCAGCTGAAACCTGTATTCAGTATAACTGCCAGGGAAGGGAAGATTTAATACAGTGACTACCTCAAACATCTAAACTGGAACAACCATCTCAGTAACAGGTGCAATAAATCACATTACTAACAGATTGAATTAGTTTAGAAAACTGTATGCTATGTATCTTTGTGTAGCATAAAATGAATCAACCAACCAATTCAAAAACACAGATTTTACCGTAAAAAAAAAACAATTCTGAAAATCTCCCTGCAATAGAGCATGATGGGAAATATTATACACACTGAGTGTACAAAACATTAAGGACACCTGCTACCTGCTCTTTCCATGACATGATCCCTTAATGATGTCACTTGTTAAACTACTTCAATCAGTGTAGATGAAGGGGAGGAGAGGAGACAGATTCAAGAAGGATTTTTAAGCATTGAAACAATTGAGACATGGATGGTGTATGTGTGCCGTCTAGAGGGTGAATGGACAAGACAAAAGATGTAAGTGCCTTTGAACAGGGTATGGTAGTAGGTGGGTTTTTCACACTCAACAGTTTCCTGTGTGTATGAAGAATGGACCACCACCCAAAGGACATCCAGCCAACTTGACACAACTGTGTGAAAATGGACCAGCATCCCTGTGGAACGCTTTAGACACCTTGTAGAGTCCATGCAACTCAATATTAGGAAGGTGTCCTTAATGTTTTGTAAACTCAGAGTGTGGTTCTAAGTCGAACCCTTCTTGCGTCCCAAAGAATCATCAAAGAATCCTTTCTTCAAAAAACAGTTCTTAGGATGTTAAAGGTTCTAGGTAGAACCCTTTGCCTTACAAATAACCCTTGTCTTCTAAAACAGGTTCTTCTGATCAAAATGGTTCTTGGTAGAACCCTATCTCTCTGCTAAAAAAACTTTTGGAACCATTTTTTCTAAGAGTGTAGGATCAGTTTTGCTTTTTATATTATACTGAATAAGATTACATGGACAGGGAGAACCTGAACCTAGATCCGCACTCCTACTCTGAGGTGCTGTGAGAATACCATCCCTGGCCTTATGAATCACTCCTGGCCTTATGAATCACTCCTGGCCTTATGAATCACTCCTGGCCTTATGAATCACTCCTGGCCTTATCAATCACTCCTGGCCTTATCAATCACTCCTGGCCTTATCAATCACTCCTGGCCTTATCAATCACTCCTGGCCTTATCAATCACTCCTGGCCTTATGAATCACTCCTGGCCTTATCAATCACTCCTGGCCTTATCAATCACTCCTGGCCTTATCAATCACTCCTGGCCTTATCAATCACTCCTGGCCTTATGAATCACTGTCCTATAGAGTGAATCTAAACAGTAAACCTCTCCCCTCTCCCTTTCATTTCAATAGTGGTAAATTGGTGATAAATCAGTGGACTCTCCAGCGCTTGGCCCATCGTGTGGCAGTGCAGCTTGGTGGTGTACTACTACCTGCGATGTGGACTGACAGTTAATTAAGCCTTCAGACCTGCTCCCTGGAGCATCGCTACTCTGTATCGTGACCTTGTGCTGTGACAGAGCTAGCATGAGAAGGGCACAGGGACGCCAGAGGCTCCGAGGCCAGGCACCGTGACCTCAGGAGGTGAGAGGGGGGAGCGGCACTAGCTCTCTTTTCATTACAATGTACCTGTACACCTCTCTCTCTCTCCATTCCCCTCATTCTCTCTCTCCCTATTGAACCTGTACACTCTCTCTCTCTCAATTCCCCTCATTCTCTCTCTCCCTACTGAACCTGTACACACTCTCCCTCCATTCCCCTCATTCTCTCTCTCCCTACTGAACCTGTACACCCTCTCTCTCTCTCCATTCCCCTCATTCTCTCTCTCCCTACTGAACCTGTACACCCTCTCTCTCTCTCCATTCCCCTCATTCTCTCTCTCCCTACTGAACCTGTACACCCTCTCTCTCTCTCCATTCCCCTCATTCTCTCTCCCTACTGAACCTGTACACACTCTCTCTCCCTCCATTCCCCTCATTCTCTCTCTCCCTACTGAACCTGTACACCCTTTCTCTCTCTCTCCATTCCCCTCATTCTCTCTCTCCCTACTGATCCTGTACTCTCTCTCCCTCCATTCCCCTCATTCTCTCTCCCTCCATTCCCCTCATTCTCTCTCCCTACTGAACCTGTACACCCTCTCTCTCCCTCCATTCCCCTCATTCTCTCTCTCCCTACTGATCCTGTACTCTCTCTCCCTCCATTCCCCTCATTCTCTCTCCCTCCATTCCCCTCATTCTCTCTCCCTACTGAACCTGTACACCCTCTCTCTCCCTCCATTCCCCTCATTCTCTCTCTCCCTACTGATCCTGTACTCTCTCTCCCTCCATTCCCCTCATTATCTCTCCCGCACTATTTCCTTCCTCTTCTGTCATTCCTTCACCTCTCCCTCATTCATTCTCTCCCGTAGCCTTTACATCCTAATCTCTCCACCTTGCCTGCTACCTCCCTGTTATTTTCTCCTTTTGTACTCTTAATCTGGCTCTCTACCTACCCTTTATATCTCTCCCTCCCTCTCCAGCCTTTACCTTCAGCGTTGCTCTGTCTACACACAGTTACCTGGCTTGGTGTATCAAGTGTCCTGAGAGGAACACTACACTGACAGAGACTATGGTAACATGGTGTGGACAGCTGGGCCCTTGTGCAGTAGTAGTGTCCCTGTCTGACTCTATAGAGACCACGGGAGGTTGGTGGCACCTTCATTCGGGAGGACGGGTTCATGGTAACAGCTGGAGCGGAATGAGTGAAACGGTATCAAATACATCAAACACATGATTTACATGTGTTTGATGCCATTCCATTCACTCCGTTCCAGCCATTATTATGAGCCGTCCGCAGCAACCTCCACTGGTAGAGACTGCCCAGAGACAAGTCCATGGTTATCACACTAGAAGGTTACTGAGAGTCACAGAAATGATTGCACTGTTTTTAAACCTTATCAAGCTCCTTCATTTTTTCTGTGACTTATCTCAACATGGGGTATGATAGTATTGATGATTTTCCTTACCACAAGCATTCCCTGTCTATCCCTCTATGGCTGCTTTACACAGACAGCCAATTCTGATCTTTTTTGTATGAAAATGTGACCCAAAATATCACAATTGGGCTGCCTGTGTAAATGCAGCTCATTTGTCCCAATTGGGGAAATCTTGTCTAATGTCTAGATTGGCTACACCTGAAACCTGTTTGGGAGGGTGCAATGTTGAAGTATGTGCAGATAGGAATGTATTGTGTAAAACAGATAGGTTTGTGTGTCATGCTGAAATAGGAAAACAAGTCAACTCTATTCATTATGTTAAATGATAAGGTCACTGATTGCCACCAGCTGTCTCTAATTGGAACCTAGGAGAGTCAAGGTGCCAATACAAGGAGAGAGCAGCACTCTCACAGTTAAAACCGGAAGGCTCTAGCAAGCTGTCTGTTGCTATGCCATAGCTACTGGGGAGTTCTACAACTGAGCTGATTGCTATGGCTCTTTGACACTAAGGAAAGAAATGGGTTGTCTTCAATAAGTTGTATTGTTGAAGGTGTGCTGGCCCTTTTACTAATCATTCCCCCTGCTGTTTCAGGGTCTCTTGGCTCTGTTTGCTGTTTGTAGGCAGTACTAGTTTACCTGTCAAATGGTAAGCTGTTTTCTGCTCTTTTGATAATTGAAATTTTGTTTTGACTTAACACAATATTATGATTTAAGCAACTTATTTTGAAAAATGTCACATTACTTTGATTTGACCTGATGTACTATTTTGTTTTTTAAATGTTTTAGCCTCTAGTCTTGTCTCTTAAGCTCAAGTTTAAGAACCCTGGCCTAAGCCCCAAATGAGAAATGGTCATGATGACAAACTTAAGAATGGTGTAGATGTATTGTAGTGACTGACCTTTGACATGCCCAGGGCCCCCCCTTTGGTCCTGAACCATAGCCTAGGGCAAGGTTTCTTAAACTATTACCTTTTATGGAGTTTAAACTGCTACTATTCCAGTTTCCCTGGCCAGTATGCTTGTCCTTGGCAAAATGCGTATGGAGTGATTTCGGTGCCACCAGAAATTCAATGTAAATTCTCTTGTTGCACAAATTTGAAACAGTTAACTGTATTTCATGACTGTTCAGTCTTAATTCTATTCCAACTCAATATTTATAGGCGATTTTAGTTGTATTGTTTTTCAAGCTTACTGAAGTTTAATCAAGTTGGCTGCATTTGAATTGAAAACATTCTGGTACTTTGTCTGCCAGGAAAGGTAGATGGAAACAGTGAAACACCATGGTGAGCTGGCTGTACAAACAGTGGTTCCTGAATCCAATGTGGCATATTTAATGTTCTTATGAATGTGGCTCTAGTACCTCAAATACTATCTTAACACTCCATTCCTGAACTCTAAGACTCTCAGGAACATGTACAGTGAGGACACATTGTGAGATACCGCTACTATGGAAGCTTTTCAGCTTCCAGGAATTGTGTACAGATGCATGGGGCTGTGCATTATGTTGAACCATGAGGCGGTGGATGAATGGCACGACAATGGGCCTCATGACGCCCAGCTGCACGGGATAGATTATCAGGGATGTAAACCAATTTGAAGGTTTTTTTTGTGCATATGCATGCATTTCTGGGATGTTATTTCAGTTTATTAAACATGGAACATGTTGGGTTTAGTATTGCTGTACACAACCGTTGCTTTATATAATAACACAAGAGAATGTGCCCCACTACATGGCTTAAACTTCACTAAATACAACTATAGGCTCACACTTGACACTATGCAATTACATTTTAGTCATTTAGCAGATGCTCTGTTCCAGAGCGACTTTTCATACATTTCATGCAATGACTGTAACCAAGCTGCTACTTCTCCAGGTGCAAAATATTTTCTGTGGGAGTTTCTAACTAGGTGCATATTCTATATGCATGGCTGTGAAATGTCATACATGGTAGTAGCCAATTTGAATCGGCTCCAATTAAGAGAATGTCCATTCTGAGCACAACGCGTGAAGGCAGGGAGAGGCCCACACATTGTCATAAGCTACTGTCAAAGTGATGTCAATATTATCGCACACTGTAATGTAGTTTACTTATTACTTTCAGTAGGCTACACTATTGGTTATACTACTGCAACTTAAACAATCCAGGCCTATCTGAAATGCAGCCATATACGAAACTGTCATTTTGTACACAATGTTGAAGAGCCTCATGAAGACTGGTAGCCCAAGATGCGCTCATTTAAAAAGGCACACCGTAACATTAATTCAGGGCCCTGGACAGAAGGCTATCGCCGGTCAGCGCTCTGAAAAAGTAACGTTAGCTGCCAACTTCGGCACCAACAAGGTGAACAGTCAAACCACAGGAGCGCCTGCCAGGGCTCACCTCGCCACACAACCAGTAGGCTACATTGGTCATTGTCCCTATACCATCAAATGACGCAAAGCTGTAGATCTAGCAATTAGTCCCATGTGTAACACCTTTGCTTCCGTCCCTCTCCTCGCCCCTACCTGGGCTCGAACCAGACACTGTCTGTACACCAAGTCACCGTCGAAACACTTACCCATCGCGCCACAAAAGCCGAGGCCCTTGCAGAGCAAGGGAAACGACTACTTCAAGGTCTCAGCAAGTGAAACCACCGATTTGAAACGCTATTAGCGCGCACCCCACTAACTAGCTAGCCATTTAACACTGGTTACACGTGCAAGCAATGACAATCACGTATCTAAAAGATGCATTGCAGTAAAAAGCAAAGGCCTAAATTATAGTTTGCGTAAAATCTACCGAACAACCAGTAGGTTTACATGAGGGAATTGTATTAACTCTGGCACGGCAGCCAGGGCCATAAAGGCTGTAGCTGATCATTTTTAAAGTTGCTGTGCTGAACCTCGAACCTTTCTGATCCATTCTCCTTCCTGGTGAAATGTACTTGAAATGTCCCGCTCAAATGCCAGCTGGGCTTTTCGTTGATCTAACATGCATCTCTTCACTGAATACATTCTTCGGGGTGAAGAGTGTTTGCACATTGCTGTGATGTCCCTAATGTTTCAGTGCCAACTGCAGTCGGCATTGCTGACAAAGGCCTGCCATATCTTTTGAAGAACTGAGTGGGGTTCGCTTGCAGCGGTTGCGATTTTACTTTGCGTCACTCTTGATGAGCCAATATTAAATTTGCTGCTAGGCTCTCAACCTCGGCGGTTGGGCCAGCAGGCTGCTTGACATCGCTCTCTGTGAAAGTCCATTGGATCCCACCCAGTGCGGGGTCAAATTAGCTTCCTAAATAAAGTAGTCAAGGCAGTACCTTATTTACATTGCATGGCTAGGTTCCCAATCAGAATCCATTTTCGGATTTTTAACTACTAAATATTACATCCCCTTCAGATCATGAGCGCACCCAGCATATAGCCTCTGTACCGTCTGAACTACTGGCAGGCCTTGCGGCACTACATTGGTAAAACCGGGCCATTGCAATTCATAACACTTTATGGGGCAACAACTGAGGGAGGGCACATTCTTTATGGGGGTCCATGCCCAGCTTATCCACCCTATAGAACCGGCCCTGCCAAGGAGACTTCACTACATTTATCTATCTAAACTGGAAGCACCATCGCAATAACTGATGCATTAAGTCCAACTCCTAAGATTTGGGTTTGCTTAGAAAACTTTGCTTTCCTTGTAGTAGAATAGTAACCAATGTGCATGCAGAAACGTGTTTTTTATAAAAAATAAACTGAGTTTTAAACTGCAACATTAATTTGATTAAGTTTCAAATCATGTTATCAATTTATAAATTACATTTGTGCACTACACATTCAAATATTGAATTTCAAGTTCTGAATACAAAACCAAAGAACGTTTCTGGTGGGACTGAAGTAACTCCATCTGCTATGTTTCCTGTCATTTTGGGCTATTGCCAACACTCATAGTATTTTGTATTTAATGGTGATATTGATGTATAAATGTGTATCAGCTCATGTAATGTTAAATGATCACGTTATTAACTTAATAAGCTACCTGAGGCTGAACGTCTAAACGTTCTATCCTGACCCTGCAGGCTAGAGCCAATACCCCTAATATTCCTGGCGCCTATGTACCCCAGTGTAACGAGGGCCTGTACACCCCAAAGCAGTGAAACGACTCTACAGAATACTGCTGGTGTGTTACCACCGAGGGACAGATGTTGTCTCTCCACTCCTCCAGGCTCTCCCATTGCATGTGTAGTGTCATATCATATCTGTCATATTGAATATATTATAATCAGATTGATATACCATTACATTACCAGTTGGCATAATACCACAATTAATGGCATGTTGTAATTATTGTCCTTCAGTCCCTGAGCAACCAGAACAAGTCCCAAGCAACCAGAAGCTCCCAGAGAAGACTTCAAGACCCAGTGTTACTGAGGTAGCAGGACCTGTTAACCAATACCCCCGTGGGTTGCCCTTATGGGTTCCAAAGGCCTCTCAGAATGTTGGGCCTCCTATTGGTGGCAGCCCAGACATATCCACCCTTCTCCAGAATCCACTGGTGGCCAGCAAGGTAAAGGAAACACATCTCCCTCTGCTGCTGAGCAGCAAGAACCGGCCCCATGGATCAAGCAGAGTGTTGGGCCCCACCAGCTCCCATGATCCTGTTCTACCTGCATCCAGCATTATTTTTCAGAACCATAACGACTATGAACGAGGCAGTGGTTTTCTCCAACACCCTCTACTCCCCAGGAGACACAGCCCAGCCCTCTGTTAGTGTTGTATCCCACAATATCAGTAAACCTGTGCCTAACCAGCCTCTCCTTAGACCAAGTGCTGGATCCAAAGGAGTGCAGTATCCTATCCTCAGGTAATGTACTGTTACAACTACATGTGTACAGTAGTCTAATTTGGATGACTGACAAATGTTTCTCCCCACAGACATTGGCAATTGATGCATGAATGATGGGCTTTAAGGTAAGTGTCAATTTGTATGGCATTTCAAATGTGATTTGCTTTGATTACTTAGTACTAATGTTTTTCTACATCCTATAGGTTCTACATGACGTTCATCCCCCCTTGGTGATGCGCAAATGTCCAATAAACTTTTGGCATGGAATTATATTTTGCTGTTCTGAATTCAGTGGTTATTTTGGGAATGTAGATTTGCTATTTCTTACAATCTAACAGTCAGTTTTCCTTTACCCTTCTACATAGCTATAATCTGACTCCAAGAGATTCAAACACACAATCACATTTCAGGTACTGGGAACTTGGGTATTGCTGTAAATCCTTCACTAACTTTTCCAACCAGCCTAGAAATGACTAATCAAAGGCCTCCAGCTGTGAATAATAGAACTGATGCGTTGGTATTTAGTCATAATAAGTGGCTCTGCATGCACATTAATTCATCAAACAGAATGTGAAAGTTCACCGACGGAGGCAGTGTACTGTAGTTTTACTTTTCTGTGGAAGACTGTTAACGAATGCCATATTTGGAAGAAGCCTGAAAAGTGACCATGCTGCACTTTTGAAGTAAATTTGAGAACACTGGCCCCATCCAAGGTTTTTGGCAGATATTAAGAGTTAGAGGAAGAGTGAATAATGACCTGATTATCAACAAGCTATAAGAAAGACGCAGCATCTTGTCTGAACAATAATGAGAATAGAATTATGATATGATGGGTTTACACTTCAGGAGAACAGACTGCATCAAGTATACATGTAAGAGCAGTCAAATCTCCAGCCAGCGACTAGCCAGTCATCACCTCAGTCTGGACGGAACAGTTTAACGCACTCTGAGCCCTACTAGACTACACTACATAACATTTGTCTAAACAGTTGTCTATGGGGAAGTACTTTGGTGCTGGCGGATTTAGAAGCCTTCACTGACTGTATCCTTGCTCTTCAAAGAATAGCAGACATTGTTGCACTCTGAGCAGGGCTTTGAGACGTACAGTAACTGCACAAAGGAACAAGCAGCTGGCATCTTCACTTGTAGATTGCTAATGGATTTGACATCAACCAAACTGGCTTGTGGAAGGTTCAACATCCCCTGTACAGTGGTATGAATATTAGTGATTAACTGTTACTGGAACTATAGGAAGTGCATCATACAGTATATGGAAACTGGATACCTAATGCTAAGCTAACATGAGTGTGCACGTGTAAAATGTACACAGGCAGAACACTGGGTTACCTTGGCACTGGAATCCTTGTTTCCCAAAGCCCCTGTGAAAAGCAGTGAGAAGGAGCAGTGAGTGACAGGACAGATGGTCTTACCTGTAAGTCATACAGTGGGGTCCCACTGGGCAAAAACTGGTTCAATCAACATTGTTTTCATGTCATTTCAACACAATGTGACATTGAATCAATTTGGATTTGCAAAAAGTAAACTTAAGGGCATTTTATTTTTTTTAAACCTAAATCCAATGAAGTGACATTTTTGGAATTCACGTTAGTTGACATCTCAACCAAATGTAAACTAATTAGATTACCTGACATTGTGCCCAGTGGTGTAGCTCTGGTCCAGGGGGGCATTAGTGTGCTTTCCTCAACTAGTAAAGGAAAGCACACTAATGCCCTGGACCAGAGCTAGAAGTAGGGTTACTGCTATATCATTTGATGGTACTCATTTACAGTAGATGGCGGGTTTAGACGTTTCCAGGCTATAAGACATGAGCATGGCAAGATGTGTGGAGGAGGGAAATTAGACTTCAAAAGACGTGAAAGATCAATTTAATAGCCTACTTAATGAACGTTTTAGAGAACAAAAAATATCAGACATGCCTCTGATTAAGGGGGTGTATCTTTCTTGGCAAGATGAGTAATTATGGGGCGAGTTTAGTATGGCCTGGTTGGGAAAACAATTTGCCCATTAACATCAGTTAGCCTAGTGGTTAGAGCGTTGGGCCGGTAACAGTAAAGGTTGCTAGATCGAATCTCCGAGCTGACAAGGTAAAAATCTGTCGTTCTGCCCCTGAACAAGGCAGTTAACCCACTGTTCCTAGGCCGTCAATGTAAATATGTGTTCTTAACTGACTTGCCTAGTTAAATAAAGAAACATTTTTAAATCCATACCCAATTCGGGAGCGCTGAGTTCTAGTTGCCAATCAGCGCGCAGAAGGGTGTTTTTCTAAGGTGACTGGCAAGCTTCATATGATTTTACGAGAATAACACATGTGACATTAACTGTTCGCATCATGGAATTTATTGAACATTTATAACTATTACATCCAATTAAGTTATCATTTGAATTAACAAATTATACATTTTGATGAGGGTAAGCGCCTAATAGGCTCATTATGAGTCTAATAGAAGTGCCTCAAAACCCTTTAACACTTTACATATGGCAACTATTTTGCATAATTCAAAACAAATAGGGTAAACAAGGAAATACACTAACACGACCGGAATGACGAGAGCGCACCAACTTTTCCTATCCCCTTTCACACAATGACGGGTGCGCAAGAGCATTGATGCTTACCATATGAAGTCTGTGCAATGACTGCAGAATGTCGGTTGCTTGAAAAACCTGGCAGTAAATTTGTGATTTTTGACTTCATGCACGTTTTTCTGCCGCAGAGCACCTTTGCGGGCGAAACGGTTCCCAACCGCAGCTGAGTCGCTATAATGTAAAAGATGATAATCAGCCATTGCAGAAAAAAAAGTAGGCTACACGGTCGTACGGTTCAGTTTTACTCCAAGGTATCTTCACTTGTATTTCTACACGCGCACTAAAATACTATAGGCTACCGCAACTGCGAAATAGCCACTGGACAGCGGGTTTCCCTTTTGCTAGAGCCACCGCTGAGCGCTTCTTTTTCATTCTCAGTGACGTCAATAATATGATATCCAGTGTTGAACTGCTGCTGTTGGAAATTGCAGAAAAGGCATTGCCATCATGTGGATGAAGCGTATTATTACAGCGATGGGCTATTCTCAGAAAATAATCTGTATTTAGGCTAGCTCATAAAGGGTAGACCTATATCATTTCTGGTAAGAAATATGTTTGTACCTGGGACAATCACAGTTGAACCTTCTTTGTTTCCAAAATCTACCTCTGTTGCACACGCCGCTTTCTTTATTTTCATCGTGAACAGGCTGCGTGACCTTACCTCACCACATCGATTTCTGGGTCGTTCCACCAATTCGGTTCCTTTTAAGATGTGCGATTTGGTGAAAAGAATCTTTGGATTTCACCTCATTGTAACATTCTGCCATAAAGAGCACATGTTCAATAATAAAAAATAAAAACTTTTCCCATCTCAAGAGGTAAAAAAAGACTAAAGTAAGTACCTAATTAAGTGCCAAATAAAGTAATAGGTTTGACCATAACAGGTTAGATCATCTCATTTTAAATCAGCCATGAATCCCATTGTGACAGGGAATGGAAGCTTGTTGTGTGCAAGAGGGAGGTGCAATTGAATGCTTCACACAAGAAAATGAAATTGTTAAAACGTTTCTAGCCTGTCTATCTATTGGTAACAGAGTTTACATGTTCTCAACTCACTCAGTTTTCCACTACACAACACCAGAAAATTACCAAAAGAGTAGAACAATCCCACCTGCTTTTACATTATGATTTGACTATCAGATGTTACATGTTTATTTAGAAAAATATATGTTTAAAAGGGAATAGTTTTACCATATTAAAAACGAGAGTTCAGGTTACATAAGCGTTGACGTTAAAATGAGGGACTTATTTTTTAACCTTAATGAATCATTAATCACAAACTCTTCAGGAATTACTTTATCAAAGCAACAAAATAACTAGGGCTTTACAATGATGGTGAAAACTTGGAGAAACGTTTGGGTTAAGTGGGTTAAGAACCTTCCTGGAAGTCACAGAGGGATGACAAAATGTTGAATTTTTAGCTAGTCTTTTCATATACAACGTTTGATCAAATTCTCCATGTGGTCTATATTCATTGAATATAACATTCATTATTGGTGCCCAATTTCTACTTACAATAAAGGCACAGAAAATAAACTCCTTTAGTTGAACGACCCTAATGAATAAAGAAGGGCATTGCTTGCTGAAAAAACACGTTCAATCACTTTCGCAAACCAATAATCCAGCTAGCCCTATAAATAGTACGGCAAATTCACGATATTGATAATAGGCCTAAACATTTCCATTACAAAAATAAAAAAGACTATGTAAATGTTTGCTATTAATATCATGATTTTGGCTTATCATGTAAACTCAGCAAAAAAATAAACATCCTTTTTTCAGGACCCTGTCTTTCTAAGATAATTTGTAATAATCCAAATAACTTCACAGATCTTCATTGTAAAGGGTTTAAACACTGTTTCCCATGCTTGTTCAATGAACCATAAACAATTAATGACCATGCACCTGTGGAACAGTCGTTAAGACACTAACAGCTTACAGACGGTAGGCGATTAAGGTCAGTTCTGAAAACTTAGGACACGGAAGAGGCCTTTCTTCTGACTCTTAAAAATACCAAAAGATAGATGCCCAGGTCCCTACTCATCTGCGTGAATGTGCCTTAGGCATGCTGCAAGGAGGCATGAGGACTGCAGATGTGGCCAGGGCAATAAATTGCAATGTCTGTACTGTGAGACACCTAAGACAGCGCTACAGGGGGACAGCTGATCGTCCTTGCAGTGGCAGACCACGTGTAACAACACCTGCACAGGATCGGTACATCCGAACATCACACCTGCGGGACAGGTACAGGATGGCAACAACAACTGCCCGAGTTACACCAAGAACACACAATCTCTCCATCAGTGCTCAGACTGTCCGCAATAGGCTGAGAGAGGCTGGACTGAGGGCTTGTAGGCCTGTTGTAAGGCAGGTCCTCACCAGACATCACCGGCAACAACATTGCCTATGGGCACAAACCCACCGTCGCTGGAACAGACAGGACTGGCAAAAAGTGCTCTTCACTGACGAGTCGCGGTTTTGTCTCACCAGGGGTGATGGTCGGATTCACGTTTATCGACGACGGAATGAGCGTTACACCGAGGACTGTACTCTGGAGCGGGATCGATTTGGAGGTGGCGGGTCCGTCATGGTCTGGGGCGTGTGTCACAGCATACTCGGACTGAGCTTGTTGTCATTGCAGGCAATCTCAACGCTGTGTGTTACAGGGAAGACGTCCTCCTCCCTCATGTGGTACCCTTCCTGCAGGCTCATCCTGACATGACCCTCCAGCATGACAATGCCACCAGCCATACTGCTCGTTCTATGCGTGATTTCCTGCAAGACAAGAATGTCAGTGTTCTGCCATGGCCAGCGAAGAGCCCGGATCTCAATCCCATTGAGCACGTCTGGGACATGTTGGATCGGAGGATGAGGGCTAGGGCCATTCCCCTCAGAAATGTCCGGGAACTTGCAGGTGCCTTGGTGGAAGAGTGGGGTAACATCTCAAAGCAAGAACTGGCAAATCTGGTACAGTCCATGAGGAAGAGATACACTGCAGTACTTAATGCAGCTGGTGGCCACGCCAGATACTGACTGTTACCTTTGTTACCTTTTGACCCCCCTTTGTTCAGGGAGACATTATTCCATTTCTGTTAGTCACATATCAGTTCAGTTTGTCTCAGTTGTTGAATCTTATGTTCACACAAATATTTACACATGTTAAGTTTGCTGAAAATAAACGCAGATGACAGTGAGAGGATGTTTATTATTTTGCTGAGTTGATGTATAGTGTAGAATGTTACGTGGAATTTTCGAAAATGCTCAAATGTACTCTGGGGGGTGGAGTGTACACGTTTGCATGTAAACATACAGTAACCAGTCGAAAGTAACATCACAGCAGACCTGGGTTCAAATAGGCCTACATTTATGCATATTTAAATATTTGTATTTTAAATAAAAAAATTGTTTGTCTTTCAGTATTTTAAAACAATGTGGCCGAATCCAACCACTAATTAGTATTTGAAAGCATTTAAAAATATATACAAATCCTGTAAATAGTCCTATTTGAAACTATTTACAAATGGGCCTAGCCTAGGCTACTTGTTTCCAATTATTATACAATTTTTTTTTACCTAGAACCAAACAGAACTGTGCATAGTAAACGCAGGTCTGCGTCACAGAATTATGTACAACTATTTAACTCTATACTCAATGCAACATCTTGCAAATGCACAGAAAGGGTACCATTTTGGAATGACAGCACGAGCACTTGTTTCATCAGCTTTGACAGTTTCTATGACAACAAGGACGCTCCCGTTTTCTGTTTAGGAAAAAGGATGTGACGTAGGACGCAGTCTGTGTAGCAGAAGTTTGAACCGTTTAGATCTGCAGAAGCTGGTAATAACAAGCCAATAATTCTACCTTTTCCAGTATTATTGTACAATGTTAGCTTGAAGTGTAATATATCGTAATTATCTAACTAACGAGTAAAATTTATACAAATTAGCAGTGAATACTAAGCGCGCGGCCACTTTGTCGTTTTGATGTGCTGCTTGAACTACTGTTAGTAACAGAACTGATGCTAGCCAGATTGATACTGTAGCTAACAAAGCTAACTTAGCTAGCTGCACCATTATTGGCAAACTAGCTATATGTCGGATTCAGTTGTGAGAGATAGCTAGTAGGATAGATATGCCGTCCTCACCTTCTCGATGCAAGTCGAAGTGTCTAGCAACGGTTCAGTTGTTATTAGCCAGCTGAGGTTGGTGGCTCAGTCTGTGTAGCTAACTCTTCTAACGTTAGTTCTATGCAGGGATGCCGAATTGATGACAGTAACAGCAAAGACTTGGTACATTTGTATTGAAACCTCTAGTTCTGAAGTTGTAGTTTAGTTGCGTAAGTTTTTTTTTAAGCAATAGCTTATAAAATAGCTTATAAAATAATTCCCTCCAGGGCGGAGTGGACACGTTTGCATGTAAACACAGTAACCAGTCGAAAGTAACACGTTAAATGTGTGTTATTCCCAATGTGCAGGACATTATGAACAAACAAGAGGAGACATGGGAGAAACTGGACTCAGAGTTTGACCATCATCTGGTTGACATGAAACCATATGTCCTAAAACTCCCCCACAAGACAGGTAGGCCAGTTAAAATGAGTTGTATTACTAAAAAGCAAGTGTTCTATAAATTGTAATTGTCATATGTGTTAGTAGTGCATTGATTGTAATTTCTTGCTCCCTATTTGACCTCAGAGCGCCAGCGGTGTGCCCTGTGGATCAAGAAGCTGTGTGACCCAGGTGTATCTGGCTCGGGCCTGATGGGACGCAAGAACCGCAACATGTATGCCCGCCTGCTCCTGCACATGCTCAGGAGAGGGGTCCTGGAGGGCCCTTTCAGCCACAAGCCAGAGTCAGGCAGTCTCAAGACTCTACCAACATATATGGTAAACAAACAATCCTCGGTATAGTACTAAAGTGCGCTGATGATGTAAGCTACTATAAATAGAATACTTTCTGTTCTATACTGCTGGTGGGCTGCCCATGTTGCTTATGTTTGGCCCAGTTCTGCACCTTTTCTCATTGCCAGTCCATCTACTTTGACGAGCCTCTATGTGGCCGGGGCCTGGAGCAGAGCACTGCAGGCCTGCCTGACTGGGTAACGGGAGAGCTGGGCCAGGGTGACGACTCCTGGGACAGCCTGCTCAGAGAGAGGGCCAGCTCCTCACCCACAGCCTACTCTAACACACACAGGTAGGTTATTCCCCAGCATAGACTAGAGCTTAAGCTACATGCTCAACTGCTATGCCTGCCAGCTACAGTAAAAGTCTGCTGAATTCAAACACACACAAGTGTCTATTCTGGAATAGACCACCTCACCCTCTGGGCAAAAGTGTTTGAGTCAACATAGTTTCCTAGTTATTTCCTCTTACTTAAAAACCTCTTAGATTTAAAGTCCCCTGTTTATGGGACCTGTGTGATTCTGCATTGACTTTTCCCACAACCTAAATATGCTGGACTGCCCTTGAATTCTGAAACATTGTCTAGGCTACTCAACATGTTTTTTACAGTAGTTGCATACATACTTCAATGTAAAAGATAAACTGTCTGTTCACCTGTTAAATCTGACTGTATGTTATACACTGCATTGCACTGAGTGATAGCTTTTATTCCCACGGACACAGTAGTATATTTTCTGAGCCTGTGTGACCTAGGATGGGAAATATGAAACCAGTTGAAGCTGGGATGTCCCTCCTGCCATTTTTACATGAACTCCTGGCTGAACCCTACGTCACAGCCACTGACAAAGCACATGCCTGCAATCCTTACATCATAGCGCTGCAGGAGAGATCGTCGATAGCCATTATCTAAAATAATTCTAGATTTGAAACAAACACTTTGTTTGTCATAGATTGACAATATTAATATGAAATGAAAGGCGAGTTCCTAACGAGTTCAGGAAGCCAAGCTAGAGCTCTGTGAGACGTTTACAGCGATGGGGGCAGACATTTTGATCAAGAGAGACCTTTTGAAAATATGCACATTTTCTCTAACACTAAACAGACAAATGTGTGTTTTACAGTTATAAGGAAGGTGACATCTTATAGTTAGTGGTTTTATAAATTGATTATACTATATTTAGAAAGCATATAAGTAATTTCGAGCCTTGTTCATACAGTTCTGTTTAATAGGAAATACAAATATGAAATATTTTATATGATGTATAATATTTTGTGTCCTGAGAAGTGACTACAGCTCAGCAATTTATAACTATATTTACCAGAAAGGGGAGATTTTAACCTTTCTTGGAGTATGCAGCATTACTAGTTATTGTTTATGGCCCTCATGCTAAATAATTACTTTTGGGGATTACGTAGATTACATTTTTGATTACATTTAACTCGTTTTTAATTCATGTAATCACATTGCATTGACGTAGCTATTTAGTTGAATTTACACAACATAATCGACATGGTTGTGCTCTTTTTGCGCAGTCTATTGTTTTCGGCAGCTTGACAGAATACCTCATGACAGTGCAATCAGATATGGAGAGTGGAAACTTGCATTTTTGTATAGGCTACTGCATGGTCCCTAGACTTCCTGTTTCTATGTTCTTAAGTAGTCTGAAATAAATAAAAAACAGTGGCTAACTGTTGTGGACTTGTCAGCAGAACATTTTAATTCAACAATTATTTGCATTGACTTTTCCTCCAACCTAAATATGCTGGACTGCCTGTGAATTCTGAAACATTGTCTCGGCTACTTTTAATTATTTAATTATTTTTACAATAGGTTAATTACAGTAGTTGCTCTCTAACACATCATTGTATGATGCAATGAACCACTTTATAAAATAAAATGCCAAACTTTTTTTTTTTTAACCATAGAGTAGGTATTCCCAAACTGGGGTACACGCAATGTCGTCGGGGGTATGCCAAATAAACATGTGATTCATATAAAAAAACTATCTGCACATTTTCAAACAGTCCATTTATATTTTTTCCAACAGGGCTATACATCTGGGTGAGGTTTTTTTCTCGCCTGAGGAGCCTCGTTTTACTGCCAAAAATAAAGTTAAACCATCTAGTGTTCAGCGAAATAACAACACAATGTCAAATACAGGTAGCCTAGTCAAATAATTCACATCCAATCACATTAACCGTTACTCTCTCGCGGGAATTCCACTAACGGTCCGTAAGTAGCCAAACGTAGCTGCTGCTCATGTTGGTATCTGTACTGATGTCGCAAAAGCCATGACAAGGAGACACAGTGGAGTGGAAACCCGCGTGCAAGCAGTTGCTCCCGATGCCACTTGGGTACACTGCAGCATCCACCGAGAGGCTCTTGCTGCCAAGGGAATGCCTGACAGCTTGAAAGATGTTTTGGACACTACAGTGAAAATGGTTAACTTTGTTAAAGCAAGGCCCCTGAACTCTCGTGTATTTTCTGCGCTATGCAATGATATGGGCAGCGACCATGTACAGCTTTTACAACATACAGAAGTGCGCTGGTTATCAAGGGGCAAAGTATTGACACGTTTTTTTTTTAAATTGAGAGACAAGCTTAGTTTTCTTTACTGAACATAATTTTCACTTGTCTGACCGCTTGCACGATGACGAGTTTCTCACACGACTGGCCTATCTGGGTGATGTTTTTTCTCGCCTGAATGATCTGAATCTAGGATTACAGGGACTCTCCGCAACTATATTCAATGTGCAGGACAAAATTGAGGCTATGATTAAGAAGTTGGAGCTCTTTTCTGTCTGCATTAACAAGGACAACACACAGGTCTTTCCATCATTGTATGATTTTTTTGTGTGCAAATGAACTCAAGCTTACAGACAATGTCAAATGTGATATAGCGAAGCACCTGAGTGAGCAATTACGCAGGTACTTTCCCGAAACGGACGACACAAACAACTGGATTCGTTATCCCTTTAATGCCCTGCTTCCAGTTCACTTACTGATATCTGAACAAGAGAGCCTCATCGAAATTGCAACAAGCGGTTCTGTGAAAATTTAATTTAATCAAAAGCTACTGCCAGATTTCTGGATAGGGCTGCGCTCAGAGTATCCTGCCTTGGCGAATTGCGCTGTTAAGACACTGATGCCCTTTGCAACCACGTACCTATGTGAGAGTGGATTCTCGGCCCTCACTCGCATGAAAACTAAATACAGGCACAGACTGTGTGTGGAAAATGATTTAAGACTGAGACTCTCCAATACAACCCAACATTGCAGAGTTATGTGCATCCTTTCAAGCACACCCTTCTCAATAACCTGTGGTGAGTTATTCACAATTTTTGATGAACAAATAAGGTTTCAAATGTAAGCTGGCTAAATAAAGAGCAAAATGATTGATTATTATTATTTGTGCCCTGGTCCTATAAGAGCTCTTTGTCACTTCTCCCGAGCCGGGCTGTGACGACAACTCACACTCATTCTTATGTTAAATAAATGTATTGTATAGTGTTTGTGGCAGGCTTACAATGATGGCAAAAAACAACATTTGAGAGCGTGCTGACCCTGGTACTAGAGGGGGTATGCAGCTGGAGGATGAATGTTTGAAGGAGTACGGGACTATAAAAAGTTTGGGAACCACTGCTGTAGAGAATCAGACCAAAATCTAGGCTACTCTCTTTCCATAGTCAATCCTATCTCAAAATACAACACTGCCCCTTTAAGGCTCTCCTGGAGGATGGTTGGCCACACTTGGTAGCCTATAAAATATTGCAACATTACAATTACAACCAAATGCTTTTTATGTCTTTATAAAATAATTCCCTCCAGGGCTTGAAATTAATGGCTTCCCATTTTCCCTGGGACGCAAAAAATATGTCTATGGTTCAAAACAGAGTCTGGGACAGTTCTGGGATGACTGATCCAAAATTCATACAACCATTGCACATTAAAGAAAAGCAATGAGGTCTGATACATATCAGTCTGTTTAGCCTAAAATATCGATAAAGTTTTATTTCTTCATATTATAAGCGTAAAAATGCACACTTGGCTATGGGCAAATGTTCCTAAATGCAATTGGCAGGAAAACACTGTTCTCAAAAGCACACGGATGTGCAAGTGATTTCATGTGACAGAGATTAGGAAAGGGGAGATCTAAAGATGCATTAACTAGCATGGGTTACTCAGATGACTAGAATTATTCCTTTGGCTGCTGGACAGTAAAATAATGTTGATTTGAAAACCAATAGAACATGAGAAAAATGCTTTTTTCAATGGCATATTAAGTGTTTATAAAGTAATTCCCTCAACATTTCTATTGTTGTATTTTGGCTAGGCTAGGCTACTTTGAAACAAGGTAAGACCCACTTCATAAGATGACATAAAACATCTAGGTTTTAAAAATGTAAGTTTATGGTTAAATAGTTTCCAAATGCATACCATCTTCGATTAGATTAAAGATGGGGGATGTGCGGTGCGCAACAGGTACTTTCCCTTTCCTTCACTCTCCGTCTTGTGATCATTTGATCTGAACGAACTGTTCCTCGAGCGTGTCGACAGAATCAAGCTTATAGACATTAATGTTAAGTATCCTTCATTAGATTTGTCTAACATGACTGGTTTTTAGCCTATATTTATGTAATTAAGTCTCATTAAAGTTTGGCTACATTTTCTGCTTCCTCCCTCATATCAGCGTTGGTTTGGACATGAGGCTGTAGCCAATATGCATATCACCTACACTATGACATCTAGGCTTTTTTATTTATGTACATGAAAAATATATTTTAATTTTATTCCAGTGTTAGCCTCTGATCCAATTCTGATCGGTGTATTTTGTTTGATATTGTGATTTTTGTGATACATTTTTTTGTTTCCATTCGGACAACTTAAATCTATAGCTTATTCTTCTTGTCTTAAATATATATATATTTTTTTACTTGTCCCGGACAAGAGGACAAGCATTAATGTGGAGTCCTGTACATAGCCAATCTATTTACTAGGCTGCTACCCACTGTGCAAAAACATTGTTTCCATGTAATTTAAACAAAATAAATTCAATGTGACGACGTTCAATTAATGTGGAAAAAGTATTGGATTTGCAAAAAGTCATCAACGTAAGGGAATTTTGTATTTTTTCTCCACAATTTCGTGATTACGATCTTGTCTCATCGCTGCAAATCCCCAACGTGCACGAGAGAGACGAAGGTCGAGTCATGGGTCCTCCGAAACATGACCCGCCAAGCCGCGCTTCTTAACACCCTCCCGCTTAACCCGGAAGCCAGCTGCACCAATATGTCAGAGGAAACACCATTCAACTGACAACCATTGTGAGCCTGCAGGTGCCAGCCCCGCCACAAGGAGTCGCAAGAGTGCGATGAGCCAAGTAAAGCCCCCAGCCGTACCCTCCCCTAACCTGGATGACGCTGGGCCAATTGGCCGGTGATGGCTGGACTCCGGGTGATGGCCGGTTGTGACACAGCCTGGGATTGAAGCCCAGGCTGTAATGACACCGCAACTCTGTGATGCAGTGCCTTAGACCGCTGCGCCACTCTGGAGGGCTTCACCCAACTTTTAACCTAAATCCAATGACATGGTTACATTTTTGGTTGATTTCACATTAGTTGACAACTCAACCAAATGCAAATCAAAACTAGACGTTGAAAGGATGTCTGTGCCCAATGGGTAGGCCCAATTCAATGAGGGAGGGAGGGACCTGTAATGTTTTGAATCTACTTTTTTTATCTGGGCCAAGGGGACAGTGGTGAGTGGTTCTTGGAAAATGTCATTAAACATGTGTTGATAGGGACGACTAGTTGCTTATAGTGGAAAATTCAGTGGCATCTTGAGCCAAAGAACCATTCAGCTCAGATAGGCCCACAAACAGAACCACCATGAATCTATGTGTATAGTCACTTTAAAGATACACATACGTTTGATTGTGAAAAGTCGTTGGCGTGACGTACGAGATGTCCTTGTCACACATCCGACCAGTTACACAAGCATGTCTAACGGTAACCTGTTAGCCTAAGTACACTGGCTGTATTGAAGAGCTGGATTTTATTTTGTCTGACTAGTGTCTGATTTGGATAAGAGCATTTAAAGAGTGTATAGATCACAGGCTGAAGGCCTGATGGAGAAAACGACTTAGCACACATGCTCTTTAATGTGTCTCTCCCATTTAGATAAAACTCTAGGGACCTAATTTGACTCCTTGCGATGTATGATCTTTTGATCTCTGCCTCATGCCATTAATCAGGCAATGGGGTGATAGGTCAAGTAGTCATTTAACTTCGGGGTGCTTGCAGGTTAGACTGTATCAGCAATCCTGTTCTATATCCGGCAATCCTGTTCTACACTGAGTATACAAAACATTAGGAACACCTTCCTAAAATCTCGGAAGTATCCTGTTGTTGGGCCTCTGGGTTTAGAAACTCTGTTTTTAACTGGCTAGGAGAGACACCATATTTGGCAGGAGTGAGTAAGTTCCAGATTTGGCCACAAGATGGCGATACTCACCAGCAGAACCCTGATGGTTCTCTGTTCTCAACTGATAAAGTCTAGTTGTGTCTGTGTGAAAGGAATGGGGGTAGCAAGCTGATCCAGGTTAAGAGATCATCCTCAGAGGCCCTGGTGTGTAGCCTACCTGCCGACTCCTGGTACTCACATGTCATTTATGGATCAGGCCTTAAACACGCCATGATTGTCTTGACACGTTGTTGTCTTTGGCGTTCCTTGGAGAGCTCTGAGAGAAGGGGGAGAGAGACGAAGTGTGTGTATGTGTTGGGGGAGCCGAATGTTGACTCGGCATGTGTGGAAGTGTTGCGTTCGTTACTATAGACGAGGGGAATTTCTGGTCTTTCTCCCCTCATAGCAAACAGGCAAAGGTGGAAGGATGAATGTGTGGTGGTGGTTAGCATCATATTTCTTAACCCCTATATGTGAATCCGTTCTGTTTCTCTCTCTTTGTTTTTCCTCTTTCTGTTTTACTCACCCTGACTTCTGTCTATCATCTGAGCTCCACACATGAGAACCCTTAACCTCTCCCTCTCCATCCACCTCGCCAAGTGTGACAATAACATTGTCCTTGTAGCAGCAGACATCAAACAGCTTTTATAAAGGACCTGTTTAGCCGCCTAGGGCCTTTCCCTGTAAGGCAAGAGTCTGTTCGTTGACCTTGCCTCCGGGTGGTTGAGTTAAGGGGTCCACGTCTTGTTTCTGCCACAGGGTCTGGCTGCCTTCCTTGGGGTGCCTAAGGGTGAGATCTAGGGCCTCTGGCTCCTGCACCTGGAGGTCATGGACGAAGCGTATAGATGTCAGGCTGTTTTAATAAGACTGGCTGCAGCAGCAGAGACACACACTCCCCCTCTCTCTCCCCTAGCCCCGACCTGCCTGACTGGCACAGCTTTGATCTCTGGGCCTCAGACTCCAGACACATCTGATTCAATTATCCTCATCCACCTGTTGACTTTGAGGACCGACATTGCACTGCTCGCTTGGCCCCCTGTGTGTGTGTGTGTGTGTGTGTGTGTGTGTGTGTGTGTGTGTGTGTGTGTGTGTGTGTGTGTGTGTGTGTGTGTGTGTGTGTGTGTGTGTGTGTGTGTGTGTGTGTGTGTGTGTGTGTGCGTGCCTGCCTGCTGGTTTTCACGTAGGCTGCTTTTACAGCTGGTAGAGAGACATACAAAGGATACAAAATATGCACGCCATTAGTTTCATGATGATAGGTTTGACCTCAACTGACACTGTAATTGAGAACATACAAGTTTTGTATCATTCAGTCTCGCTCACTTTATAACAGAATGTAGACACATAGAGAGCGCCCTCACCTGCCTCTGATGCTGAATTTCACTGGTCCACCTTCTCTATCGCCCTCTTACGCACAATACATTTTCTTCAGAAAGGCAAGTGATCTTCTGTGGTCAAACTGTCAGTCTCTTGTGACAGAAAAGTACTTCATAGAACTCTGGAGTGTTAAGGACATGAGGAAAACAACAAAGCGAATATATAGGCCTAAATGACTGTAGTTAAAAGTGCCCTAGAGAAATAATTGGATGTTTTCATCGCATACCTCGTACATTACTGGTTGTTCTTTTGCCGATCGTCTCCACCCTTCCCTAATTGTGCAGATTTATTCAGTCATTGTTAAGCCGGTGTAATTGCCTCCAGTGTATGTGCTTAATTAGCTGGTAATACTAATTAACCTCTCTAGGGTCGGCGGGACGAAATCGTCCCACCTACGTAACAGCCAGTGGAATCCTGTGGCGCGTTATTCAAATACCTTAGAAATGCTATTACTTCAATTTCTCAAACATATGACTATTTTACACCATTTTAAAGACAAGACTCTCGTTAATCTAACCACACTGTCCGATTTCAAAAAGGCTTTACAATGAAAGCAAAACATTAGATTATGTCAGCAGAGTACCCGGCCAGAAATAATCAGACACCCATTTTTCAAGCTAGCATATAATGTCACAAAAACCCAGAAGACAGCTAAATGCAGCACTAACCTTTGATCTTCATCAGATGACACACCTAGGACATTATGTTATACAATACATGCATGTTTTGTTCAATCAAGTTCATATTTATATCAAAAACCAGCTTTTTACATTAGCATGTGACGTTCAGAACTAGCATTCCCCCCGAACACTTCCGGTGAATTTACAAAAAATTTACTAAATTACTCACGATAAAAAAAGCATAACAATTATTTTAAGAATTATAGCTACAGAACTCCTCTATGCACTCTATGTCCGATTTTAAAATAGCTTTTCGGTGAAAGCACATTTTGCAATATTCTAAGTAGATAGCCCGGCATCACAGGGCTAGCTATTTAGACACCCAGCAAGTTTAGCACTCACCAAAGTCAGATTTACTATAAGAAAAATGTTATTACCTTTGGTGTTCTTCGTCAGAATGCACTCCCAGGACTTCTCCTTCAATAACAAATGTTGGTTTGGTCCCAAATAATCCATAGTTATATCCAAACAGCGGCGTTTTGTTTGTGCGTTCAAGACACTATCCGAAAGGGTAAAGAAGGGTGACGAGCACGACGCATTTCGTGACAAAAAAATTCTAAATATTCCATTACCGTACTTCGAAGCATGTCAACCGCTGTTTAAAATCAATTTTTATGCCATTTTTCTCGTAAAAAAGCGATAATATTCCGACCGGGAATCTGCGTTTAGGTAAAAAGACGAAAGAAAATAAAGCATGGGGTCGACTCGTGCACGCGCCTAAGCCCATTGTCCTCTGATCGGCCACTTGCCAAAAGCGCAAATGTGTTTCAGCCTGGGGCTGCCTCGATATCATTCAGCTTTTTCCCGGGCTCTGAGAGCCTATGGGAGCCGTAGGAAGTGTCACGTTACAGCAAAGATCCTCAGTCTTCAATAAACAGAGACAAGAAGAACAAGATCTTATCAGAGAGGGCACTTCCTGTAAGGAATCTTCTCAGGTTTTTGCCTGCCATATGAGTTCTGTTATACTCACAGACACCATTCAAACAGTTTTAGAAACTTTAGGGTGTTTTCTATCCAAAGCCAATAATTATATGCATATTGTAGTTACTGGGCAGGAGTAGTAACCAGATTAAATCAGGTACGTTTTTTATCCGGCCGTGTCAATACTGCCCCCTACCCCCAACAGGTTAATGAAGCATAGTTTGTCAGAATCAGTAGCCGAGGTTCCCATTGTTGTCTGTTCTCTCTTGGTTGTGTTCAGTAGGCATGAAATGGAAGAAAAGTAGTTTTGCTAGGACGTGTCCTAGTGCAGTGATTCCCAACTCTGGTCGTTGAGTACCCCCAACAGTACATGTTTTTGTTGTGGCCCTGGACAAGCACACCTGATTCTACTTGTCAACTAATCATCAAGCCCTTCACAAGTTGAATCATGTTTTTTTTGTCCAGGGCTACAACAAAAATGCATGCTGTTGGGGGTACTGGAGGACTGGAGTTGGGAAACACTGTTACACTGCCCTCAGTGCTCTGATTCTGTCAGAGTCAGCAGAGGTTCCCATTAGTGATGCACCGATATTACATTTTTGGCCGATACTGATATCCAATATTTTCCTTGCCAAAAAAAAACGATACTGATAACTGCTATTTAAAATTTGAACGGCCTTTTAACTCTTGGGCAGGTGGGACGCTAGCGTCCCACGGTTCACACTATTCAACAGCCAGTGAAAAATTAGAGCGCCAAATTCAAAACCACAAAATGTCATAATTCAAAGTTCTCAAACATACGACTATTTTACACCATTTTAAAGATGCACGTCTCCTTAATGTAACCACGTTGTCCGATTTCAAAAAGGCTTTACGGCGAAAGCATAAAGTTAGATTATGTTAGAACAGGTACAACATAAGAAAAACCACGCAGCCATTTTCCAAGCAGGAGAGGGGTCACAAATACCAGAAATTCTGCTAAAATTAAGCACTAACCTTTGACGATCTTCATCAGATGACACTCCTAGGACATCATGTTACACAATACATGCATTTTTTGTTCGATCAAGTTGATATTTATATCCTAAAACAGCCTTTTACATCGGCGCGTGATGTTCAGAAAATATTTTGCCTCTAATACTGCCGGTGAATCAGCACAACAATTTACAAGAATACTCATCATAAACGTTGATAAAATATTAAACTGTTATTCAAAGAATTATAGATGAACATCTCCTTTATGCAGCCGCTGTGACAGATTTCAAAAAAGCTTCACGGGGAAAGCACACTTTGCAATAATCTGAGTACTGCGCTCAGAAAAATACACTAGGCAATACAGATACCCACCATTTTGGAGTCATCTAAAATCATAAATAGCATAAGAAATATTCACTTACCTTTGTTTGTTCGATAAAGTAATAATAATAATTTATGTCCAAATAACTGTTTTCGCGTTCAGTTAGCTACTCCAAGTGTAGGAAGCGTGGCGAAAATGTCACGACGAAAAGTCAAAAAAAGTTTTATTTACATTCGTTCAAACATGTCATTCGTTGTATAGCATCAATCTTTAGGGCCTTTTTAACTTAGAACTTCAATAATATTCCAACCGAACGATTCCAGTGTCTTAAAATGTTTTGGAACACAGCTAACTCTCACGTGAATGCGCGCCAATGAACTCATTTGCTTTCCTGAGTCAACAACTTCCAACTTCCTCTGTTCGCTCTCTGTTCATCATAGACGCCTCAAACAACTTTCTAAAGACTGTTGACTTCTAGTGGAAGCCTTAGGAAGTGCAAAATGAACCCTAAGTCACTGTTTTCAATAGGCAATGACTTGAAAGGACTACAAGCACCAGACTTCCCACTTCCTGGTTAGATTTTTCTCCGGTTTTTGCCTGCCATATGAGTTCTGTTATACTCACAGACACCATTCAAACAGTTTTAGAAACGTCAGAGTGTTTTCTATCCAAATCTACTAAGAATATGCATATTCTAGTTCCTGGGCCCGAGTAGTAGGCCGTTTAATTTGGGTACGTTTTTCATCCGGCCGTGAAAATACTGCCCCCTACCCTAGAGAAGTTTAGCGTTCTTGTACAGTTAAATAGTTAACACACACACATGGACGCAGCGGTCGAAGGCACTGCATCTCAGTGCAAGAGGCGTCACTACAGTCCCTGGTTCGAATACAGCCTGTATCACATCCGGCCGTGATTGGGAGTCCCATAGGGCGGCGCACAATTGGCTCAGTGTCATCCGAGTTTTGCCTGGTTAGGCCGTCATTGTAAATACCCCATTTCATTGATCCCCAATCCTTATGTAAAGCTGTACAGTGCAATATGAATGTCAATACACACAATAGGCTGACTGGGGAGGTGATTTTACACAGTCTCGCGATAAGAGCTACAACGTTAATATTTGTGTAAACTCTTCACAGTTGTGTTCTGTGGGTGTCACCGACTAGACTGATGACCAGTGCCCCTGTGACAACAATTTTGGACCCCCTTGTGGCCCCCCTAAATGTGGAGTATGAAATCATTTTTACATAACTAATTTTTGTTATCGTTCTTTTTTTACATCCGTTATTAGACAGTGGTAACGCGGAACACTAATGATTATGAACATGGTCTTTTGCCTGCAATGCAGTGAAGAAAACGATATGACAACAATAACGTCTAATGTAACTGGCCCCTCTAACAGTACAACTGGCCCCAGCTTGGCCCCCCCGGTTGAAATGGTCTAGAACCGCCACTGCCTATGCGTTGTCTCGCTGAAATTGTCTTACTCTTTGAAATGACTGCTCGACATGATGACTGTTCGATCCACACAACAGACATTGTGAGCTAAGTTAGGAATGCTATGTTGCATGTGTAGCGCAACATTTTAGGTGGCGTTATTACGTCATGTGTGTATGTAGGTATGCATGTCAGCTTTAACATCGGTTTTGCACATTGACGTTAAACTAGATATTGGGCCGATACTGATGTTGTCATTTTTAGCCAATATTGGCCGATTCCGATATGTTCACCGATATATCGTGCATCCATAGTTCCCATTGTTGTCCACTCTCTCTCACTGGCTGCTCGGGTGTATAGAAATGTAATGAATAGGGCTGGGACTTGCCAGGGACCTCACAATACAATATCACGATACTTACAGTACCAGTTAAAAGTTTGGACACTCCTACTCGTTCCAGGGTTTTTCTTTATTTTTACTATTTTCTACATTGTAGAATAATAGTGAAGACATCAAAACTATGAAATAACATATGGAATCATGTAGTAACCAAAAAGGTTTTAAACAAATCAAAATACATTTTATATTTGAGATTCTTCAAAGTAGCCACCCTTTCCGTTGATGACAGCTTTGCACACGCTTGGCATTTTCTCAACCAGCTTCATGAGGTAGTCACCTGGAACGCATTTAAATGGTTTCTTTTTTTATTTAACCTTTATTTAACTAGGCAAGTCAGTTAAGAACAAATTCTTATTACAATGACGGCCTACCCTGGCCAAACCCTAACCCGGACGACGCTGGGCCAATTGTGCGCCGCCCTATGGGATTCCCAATCACGGCCGGTTGTGATACAGCCTGGAATAAAACCATGTCTGTAGTGACGCCTCCTGCACTGAGATGAAATGCCTTAGACCGCTGCGCCACTTGGGAGCCCAATTAACAGGTGTGCCTTGTTAAAAGTGAATTTGTGGAATTTCTTTCCTTCTTAGTGCGTTTGAGCCAATCAGTTGTGTTGTGACAAGGTAGGGGTGGTACAGTATACGTAAGACAGCCCTATTTGGTAAAAGACCAAATTTATGAAATAAAATGTTATTTGTCACATACACGTGTTTTGTAAATGTTATTGCGTGTGTAGCGAAATGCTTGTGTTTCTAGCTGTAACGGTGCAGTAATATCTAACAGTAAAATCTAACAAATTCACAACAATGCACACAAATCTAAAGTAAAGGAATGGAATTAAGAATATGTAAGTATTTGGACGAGCAATGTCAGAGTGGCATAGACTAAGATACAGTAGAATAGGATAGAATACAGTATATACACTACCGTTCAAAAGTTTGGGGTCACTTAGAAATGTCTGTGTTTTTGAAAGAAAAGCTTTTTTTTTTTGGTCCATTAAAATAACATCAAATTGATCAAAAATACAGTATAGACATTGTTAATGTTGTAAATGGCTATTGTAGCTGGAAACGGCAGATTTTCTTCCTGTGTTCCAATGGCACGTTGTGTTAGCTAATCCAAGTTTATCATTTTAAAAGGCTAAATGATCATTAGAAAACTATTTTGCAATTATGTTTGCACAGCTGAAAACTGTTGTGCTGATTAGATGCAATAAAACTGGCCTTCCTTCTTTCGACTAGTTGAGTATCTGGAGCATCAGCATTTGTGGGTTCGATTACACGCTCAAAATGGCCAGAAACAAATAACTTTCTTCTGAAACTCGTCAGTCTATTCTTGCTCCGAGAAATTAAGGCTGTTCCATGCGAGGAATTGTCAAGAAACTGAAGATCTGGTACAACGCTGTGTACTACTCCCTTCACAGAAAAGCGCAAACTGGCTCTAACCAGAATAGAAAGAGGAGTGGGAGGCACCGGTGCACAACTGAGCAATAGGACAAGCACATTAGAGTGTCTAGTTTGAGAAACAGACGTCTCACAAGTCCTCAATTGGCAGCTTCATTAAATAGTACCCGCAAAACACCAGTCTCAACATCAACAGCGATTAGAGGACCGCCACAGAAAAGGAAGACCCAGAGTTACTTCTGCTGCAGAGGACAAGTTCAATAGAGTTAACTGCACCTCAGATTGCAGCCCAAATAAATGCTTCACGGAGTTCAAGTAACAGACCCATCTCAACATCAACTGTTCAGAGGAGACGGCGTGAATCAGGCGCATTGCTGCAAAGAACCCATTACGAAAGGACACCAATAAGAAGAGACTTGCTTGGGCCAAGAAACACGAGCAATGGACATTAGACCGGTGGAAATCTGTCCTTTTAGACTGAGTCCAAATTTGAGATTTTTGGTTCCAACCGCCGTGTCTTTGTGAGACTCAGTGTAGGTGTATGGATGATCTCCGCATGTGTGGTTTCCACCGTGAAGTATGGAGGTGGTGTGATGGTGTGGAGGTGCTTTACGGGTGACACTGTCAGTGATTTCTTTAGAATTCAAAACACACTTAACCAGCATGGCTACCACAGCATTCTGCAGAGATACTCCATCCCATCTGGTTTGCTCTTGGAGAGTGATGGAGTGCTGCATCAGATGATCTGGCCTCCACAGTCACCCAACCTCAACCCAGTTGAGATCTTTTGGAATGAGTAGGACCGCAGACTGAAGGAAAAGCAGCCAACAAGTGCACAGCCTATGTGGGAACTCCTTCAAGACTGTTGGAAAATCATTCCAGGTGAAGCTGGTTGAGAGAATGCCAAAAGTGTGCAAAGCTGTCATCAAGGCAAACGGGGGCTACTTTGATGAATTTGTTTAACACATTTTTGCTTACCACATGATTCCATATGTATTATTTGATAGTTTTAATATATTCACTATTGTTCTACAATGTAGAAAATAGTCAAAATAAAGCAAAACCCTTGATTGAGTAGGAGGGTCCAAACTTTTGACTGGTAGTGTAGATGCTGATATGATATGTATTGCGATTCTATGTATTGCGATTCAGTGCTGGAAACATGTTGGCTCACCATTTATATATATATATATAAAAAAAAAAAGATGGATAACAAGCTAGAGAAGAAATACCAGAGTTTTGGCGTAGGTACAGTTGACTAGCGCTAGCTAAAGTTAACTACCTAGCTTTTAATTTTTTTTACTTGGAGTTACCGAAATAATGTTGTGAAAAATAATATTGCGATACTCTAATGTATTGATCCCACATCTCAGTCATGGTAAGTATTTTTTTCCTCAATAAAGTAGCTATCAGCAAAGCCAATGCTAGTAGGAAAAAGTCAAGTGCGAGGGGCAAGGGTGTTAGTTTTTGAGAGTAAAACATTGAGCTAAAAGCATAGATGCATCAGAAATGAGACAAGTACAGCTGTATTATCTTAATTTGATCACTCTTTTGTTGCTCAGAATTTTCCTGCACCACAGGAAATAGCCTCACCAGTTAATAGCCTTTCAAATCATGTTGCTGCAGTATTATTTTGCTGTGACAATACAGGTCAAAGTATAAAGATCCTACATCTGTACAGCACGACTCACATTTGATGAGTCACAAATGATATTGATAGACATAATGTAAGCCAGTGATTGAGTGAAGCCGTTTCCTGTAATATAACCAGTGATACTCAGATCTTTGTATTTTGTTGTTTTCTTCAAACTTTCCTAATGTAAATCTCTCTCCATCTCTCTTTTTCCCTCCCTCTGTCTATATATCTCCCTCCCTCTCTTTCTCACATTTCTCCTTCTCTCCCCTCTCTCTCACATTCTCTTTCTCTCATTCCCTCTGTATCCAGGAGAAGACGGCTATATGAGGAGATGTCTCCATCTCGGCCCCTGGCCTCCAGCCCAGTGAAAGGCTCTTCTGAAGACCACATCAAAGGGGTCAGCAGTACTCTACAACACTCCTTGTCACTATTTGGCAACTCTTTTACGTTTAGCCTATTTTATCTTAGTTACTGAGTTTGTAATTACGGAGTCTTACATTTCAGGCAGGACATATTCTATTCTGTGATGATGTTCTCCAACATATCATACCATTGATTGTATTTCCACACGGTAGGTTGAATGGCTGCGGCATAGAGAGTATGACATTACACCGTGCGTAACACTCATACTTGGCATAGCGCGATATCAATGATAATAAACACTGTGGGTGACATTTACAGGCGATGAATCAGGACTATGACCATTTTAATCAGCCTGGTATTTCCGTCATTTGTCTGTGTAATATGAGGTGTTAACTTGGCAGTGTGCCTAGTTCTGTTACGAGAGACAAAGAGAGAGGGAGTGGTCCACCCTCCAGCTAATTTCAGTCAGGTTAAAAAAATGCCTACACTTTGACTTTATTGGATATTTCTCTTTCTTAGATATCTCACCCTCGCCAAGCCCCAAACCCAACCTCAGGCAGAACCTGACCCGAAAAACAACAGCACCCTGGAAATGTTCACATTATAACCTATATACGAAATGTTCACAAAACCTGATCCTGAATCAGCAGCAGCATTCTGGAAACGTTTGCATAACATTCACACAATGTTCACGTAAAGTTCACATTATATAACAGCGTTTCAGGAGTAGGGCGCCCTGTAACAAAAGACTGAGCAAAACAACAGAGGGGAGAGCGTTGTGACCCCTGGACTGGAATTTAGACTGCAGGGGGACAGGACGGGGATGGTAATGGTCTGGAACCGCCAAACATCTGGCGTGGGTAGGAGGGGGAGAGGAGGGGGAGAGGAGGAGAGGGAGGCAAAGAGGAGAGGGAGAAGAGGAGAGTAAGGAAGGGGAATGGAGGAGAGGGTGGTGGGGGGAAGGAGATGGAGGAAAGGAGAATGGAGGAAAGGAGAGAGATGGAGGAAAGGAGAGAGATGGAGAATGGGAGAGAAGGAGAGGGAGGAGAATGGAGGAAAGGAGAGAGGAGGAGAATGGAGGAAAGGAGAGAGGAGGAAGGAGAGGAGGAGGAGGCAAAGAGGAGAGGGAGGCAAAGAGGAGAGGGAAGGAGAATGGAGGAGAGGAGGGTGGGGGGAGGAGAGTAAGGAAGGAGAATGGAGGGGCGGGGGGAGGGTAGGGAGGAAGGAGAATGGAGGAGAGTAAGGAGAGAGGAGGAGGAGGAGGAGAGGGTAGGGGGGGAGGAGAGGGAGGAAGGAGAATGGAGGAGAGTAAGGGTGGAGGAGGAGGAGAGGGAGAAGAGGAGAGTAAGGAAGGAGAATGGAGGAGAGGAGGGTGGGGGGAGGAGGAGATGGAGGAAAGGAGAATAGAGGGGAGGAGAATGGAGGAAAGGAGAGAGGAGGAGGAGGCAAAGAGGAGAGGGAGGCAAAGAGGAGAGGGAAGACGAGAGTAAGGAAGGAGAATGGAGGAGAGGAGGGTGGGGGGAGGAGAGTAAGGAAGGAGAATGGAGGAAAGGGGGGTGGGGGGGAGAGGAGGAGGAGAGGGAGGCAAAGAGGAGAGGGGCGGGGGAGAAGAGGAGAGTAAGGAAGGAGAATGGAGGAGAGGAGGGTAGGGGGGAGGAGAGGGAGGAAGGAGAATGGAGGAGAGTAAGGAAGGAGAATGGAGGAGAGGAGGGTGGGGGGAGGAGGAGATGGAGGAAAGGAGAGAGGAGAGTAAGGAAGGGGAGAGGAGGGGAGGAGAGTATAGTAAAGAAGGGTTGCAGAAGCAGTTGGGTGGGGCTGGCTGATAAGAATACAGTATGTGCACTTGTTGTCCTACATTCAGTATCACCTATTCTCTTTGGTCCCTAGGTGGATGGCCACAGGAAGCCAGTGGTGCCGTCTCCTGACGACAGTGACCTGGAGGCTCGCCTCAACAGCTGGAACCTGGGGGTATGTCTGCCAGGGCCATGTTCAGTAGCCAAACGTTGTTGAACGTGGCAGATAGAAATGCCACGAATAGAGCCGACATGATTCCATATTCTAGTCCGATAAGCATGCATAACATACACTATATATCAGTGGAGGCTGCTGAGGGGAGGACGGCTCATAATAATGGCTGGAACTTTGCAAGTTAAATGGTATCAATGTATTTGAGACCATTCCACTTATTCCTCTCCAGCCATGACCACGAGCCCGTCCTCCCCCAAAAAAGGTGCCACCAACCTCCTGTGCTATATATACAAAAGTATGTGGACACCCCTTCAAATGAGTGGATACGGCTATTTCAGCCACACCCATTGCTAATGGTGTATAAAATCGAGCACACCGCCATGCAATCTCCATAGACAAACATGGCAGTAGAATGGCCTCACCGAAGAGCTCAGTGACTTTCAATGTGGCACCGTCATAGGATGCCACCTTTCCAACTAGTCATTTCATCACATTTCTTCCCTGCTAGAGCTGCCCTGGTTGACTGTAAGTGCTGTTATTGTGAAGTGGAAACGTCTAGGAGCAACACTGTCCTCGGTTGCAACACTCACTACCGAGTTCCAAACTGCTTCTGGAAGCAACGTCAGCACCCTAACAGTTCGTCGGTAGCTTCATGAAATGGGTTTCCATGGCCGAGCAGCTGCACACAAGCCTAAGATTAATGCCAAGCGTCGGCTGGTGTGGTGTAAAGCTCGCTGCTATTGGACTCTGGAGCATGGAAACACGTTCTCTGGAGTGATGAATCACGCTTCACCATCTGGCAGTCCGACTGACAAATCTGGGTTTGGCGGATACCAGGAGAACGCCACCTGCCCGAATGCATAGTGCAACTGTAAAGTTTGGTGGAGGAGGAATAATGGTCTGGGGCTGTTTTTCATGATTCGGGCTCGGCCCTTTAGTTCCAGTAAAGGGAAATCTTAACGCTACAGCATACAATGACATTCTAGACTATTTTGTGCTTCCGACCTTGTGGCAACCATTTGGGGAAGGCCCTTTCCTGTTTCAGCATCACAATGCCCCCGTGCACAAAGCAAGGTCCATACAGAAATGGTTTGTCGAGATAGGTGGAGAAGAACTTGACTGGCCTGCACAGAGCCCTGACCTCAACCCCATTGAACACCTTTGGGATGAATTGGAACGTTGACTGCGAGCCAGGTCTAATCGCCCAACATCAGTGCCCGACCTCACTAATGCTCTTGTGGCTGAGTGGAAGCAAGTCCCCGCAGCAATGTTCCAACATCTAGTGGAAAGCCTTCCCAGAAGAGTGGAGGCCATTATAGCAGCAAAGGGGGGACCAACTCCATATTAATGCCCATGATTTTGGAATGAGATGTTCGACGAGCAGGTGTCGACATACTTTAGGTTATGTGCTGTATTTCTGTCTGAATGTTCCAAAACGTTGTGTCCTGCTAAAAATCGTCCCTAATTTATTCCATGTCTGTAAACATCGTAAGTACAGTATATAGGCCTCTCACACCAGGATTTGCATTACAATTCCTGCTTGTTTGAAGCAGAGGGGCGAGCCCTAGACGCCTGAGAAACATATTGCAGGCACAGCCAGTTTCCATGCTGGTTATATGAAATATACCACCATTGGATGAGAGAGTACCCCATGCCCAGTAGACTACACGTTGCCTGTCACACTGACACACAACTACTGACTAGCACCTACACAGCTGCAGTGTCTGTCAGACCACAGGGATACAGTCAGAGAGCAGTGAGATGAGGGCTAGAGCAGGAGGAGGAGGAAGGAGGAGAAGGAGACAGTCTTTAGATGTGTTCCTGTCTTATCTCCTGTGTCTGGAGAGTCACTGGACCTGGGAGAGATGAGCAGTACACTGATGTTGTCTTTATTCTCTTATTTATTCTTTCTCTCCCTCTCTCTCCCTCTCTCTCCCCATCCACCTGTACGGGTCTCTCTCTTTTTTGATAAAGTTGATGATTCTCTCTCCTCTCTCTCTCCCTTTATCAGACGGGGACGTGAAGCCCTGCTCTGCTCTGGGTTGTGGTAGTGATAATGATAAGAGGCAGTGTGCTTGGCAACGCTCCCCTAGCCTCCACTACCACCAGCATCATCTATAATAGATCTACAGGTGGTTGTGCTCTCTGCACTGTGGAACATGGACAGAGAGTTAAGCTGTGTGGCTGTGCTCTCTGCACTGTGGAACATGGACAGAGTTAAGCTGTGTGGCTGTGCTCTCTGCACTGTGGAACATGGACAGAGTTAAGCTGTGTGGCTGTGCTCTCTGCACTGTGGAACATGGACAGAGTTAAGCTGTGTGGCTGTGCTCTCTGCACTGTGGAACATGGACAGAGTTAAGCTGTGTGGCTGTGCTCTCTGCACTGTGGAACATGGACAGAGTTAAGAGTGGGATGTTTGGTTGCAGTGGCTGAAACTACCAGCTGTCTGCAGCATTCTCTGCTGCCTCAATGTAGTTCTGTCTTGCCTGGTCATGCTTTGTCTCAATTTTTCTGGTATCCTCTTTGAAATGTCTGTACCCCAGAGCCACCTAGCCAGGTCTCTCCCTCTCACCTTTAGGAGAGAACAGATAAACCGCAGTCTTTCTCCTCATAGTCCTGTCTTTGGTCGATTGTCCCTGTCTGCCTCACAGACCTGTTGCCCAACGTTGGGTCAACGTTAGGAAGTGATGCATCACAACGTGTGTTTGTTTGGCTTGAGCGGTAGGTCCTTGATGTGGAGTGGCTCTCCTTTCTTCTCCTCTCTCCTCTCTTCTCTCCTCTGTCTGCGGCCGCCTCATCCATCAGTCCTTGTCAGGGCGAATGCCACAGACAGGATACAGTACCAGTGCTGGGCAGACATCACAAGCAAACACACACTTTAGTTTAGTCTAGCACCAGTTTATGTTTCACCACCAATGTCTGGCCTGGCCCTGCCCTGCAAGCCTTGGCATGTGGGCCTCCCATGGTCAGAGTTGGATGTGGGCCGCTCAGCTCCACAGAGAGGGAGGTAAGTGTGGGCCGTCTTTCAATATTCAAAAATGTTGTTAAGACTTTATAATAACTTTTATTTATAAGCCTGATTTGCTGAACTGGGTGTCAGAGGTTCAACAAAAGTGCTCAGAGGGCAGAGGTTTGTCCAGCCACTGCCTGTTTAGTATTGAATGATTGGTCGTTCTGGAGTATACTGGATGTCCACTGTCTTACTGACATGTCATTTAGTTCAGACCAGTTTGGTCTCCAGCTCTGGGCCGTCAAGCAGGCCTCAGTCCCCCATTCATTTAGGATTACTAAATGAGCTCACCAACTTGAACCTTCACACCATAGAGAAAACACGCGCACACACACTCTCACTCACACACACACTCACACACACTATACTCCCGTCCTTCGCCCCTCCCTGGCCCTTTGAGGCTTAGCTGTAGAACTCTTTCCTCTCTCTTTCTGTCATTTCTTGTCAACTACAAAGTCAGATGATCTCTGTTTCAGAAGGCTGTGATCCCGCCTGCTCCCTTGCAGCTGTCTTCCACACTGTGTGAAGCTGCCTGGGAAGTTCATAGAGAAATAAGGTCACTCACAACAAGAGGAAAGGTGAAGAAGGAGAATGAAATTGGATGAAACCGGCAACTCTGTCGACTCACTACAGTACAGTTTCTCGTCCCGGCTTAATCCCCTAACAGAGTTGAACCATTGATGGTTTTACTCCATAGCTGTGTCAGTCAGTCCACTTGTGTCTTAACACACTCTAAGGTGGGCCGACGTCAGAGTTGTTGTTCCTGTTAGCCGTCTCTTCAGTCTTGAGGCTCATTGTGTTTTTTCTTCCCTGTGTAATCAAAGGGGACAGAGCGGGCGTGTTTGGTGAGGGAGTATGTATACACATCTGTCTCCCTGGGTCGATAGACGCGTCATGGATAGCTTACGGAGTAACGGGGTTGACAAAAGGGCTGACTGGCAGAAAGAGGAGCCAAGCGGAAATGGGCTTAGCTGAGCTGAACACACACAATGCCTTGAAGTGGCCCGAGGTATTCCCTTTCTGTAAACAGTCGGAGCTGAGGGAAGAAACTAACTGTGTGTTAAGTGCTGGCCTTTGAAGTTTGAAGTCCTGTATTGTTTAAGACAAACCGAGGGCGGAGGTCGGGGAGGGACGTGTGTGTGTGTGTGTGTGTGTGTGTGTGTGTGTGTGTGTGTGTGTGTGTGTGTGTGTGTGTGTGGTGTGTGTGTGTGTGTGTGTGTGTGTGTGTGTGTGTGTGTGTGTGTGTGTGTGTGTGTGTGTGTGTGTGTGTGTGTGTGTGTGTGTGTTTGTGGTGGAGCCTTGTCTTGAGAAAAAGGAGCAGATGCAAAATAAGTAAAGGGCTTGTTTTCTGTTTCTTTTCTTCTCTTGCAGATTGAGAACCCCAGGTATTTGAGAGAGAACCCTATCCCCTTGTCTCCGGTAAGTGTAAGGGAGGGTTCCCATGTGTGTTGAGGGCAGATATGTGTTACCTTTTACTCACTCTCTCCCTCCATCTCTTTCTTACCCACTCTTTTATTTTCATACTGTAGATATTCCTCAAATCCAGCCTGAAGAATAGCACTGTGACTGATGAGCAGACCCCAGTTGCAAGACAGGAGAAAGAGGTGGGCACTAGAACACCCACCTAACCATAGACAACCATCTAATAACCATCAACCATTCCAGAAAGCAATACCTGTTGAGTACCTCAATCAATACTGAGGTAGAGTACCTTATGATAAGCTGTAGACAACACTCTTTACCAAGAGAGTGTCCATCTATATTTTCCATAGTAGTCTATTTACCACCACAAACCGATGCTGGCACTAAGACCGCACTCAACAAGCTGTATAAGGCCATAAGCAAACAAGAGAATGTTCACCCACTCCTAGTGGCCAGGGACTCTAATGCAGGAATGCTTAAATCCATTTTCCCTAATTTCTACCAGCATGTCACATGTGCAACCAGAGGGGGGAAAAAACTCTAGACCACCTTCACTCCACACACAGAGACGTGTACAAAACTCTCCCTCGTCCTCCATTTGGCAAATCTGACCATAATTCTATCCTCCTGTGTACAAGCAAAAACTCAAGCATAGGAAGTACTCGTGCAATACGGAACTGGTCAGATGACGCGGATGCTAAGATACAGGACTGTTTTAAGAGCACAGACTGGAATATGTTCCGGGATTCAGCCGAAGGCATTGAGGAGTGTACCATATCAGTCACCGGCTTCATCAATAAGTGCGTCGACGACGTTGTCCTCACTGTGACCATAAGTACATATCCCAACCAGAGGCCATGGATTACAGGCAACAGCCGCACTGAGCTAAAGGCTAAAGCTGACACTTTCAAGGAGTGGGACACTAATCCGGAGGCTTATAAGAAATCCTTCTATGCCCTCTGATGAACCATCAAACAAGCAAAGCATCAATACAGGACTAAGATCCTACTACAATCCTGCTACTACTCTGACGCTTGTCGGATGTGGCAGGGCTTGCCAAACTATTACGGATTACAAAGAGAAACCCAGTCATGAGCTGCTCAGTGACACAAACCTACCAGACGAGCTAAATGCCTTCCATGCTCGCTTCGAGGCAAGAAATACTGAACCATGCACAAGAGCACCAGCTGTTCCAAACAACTGTGTGATCACGCTCTCCGTAGCCGATGTGAGTAAGACCTTTTAAACAGGTCAACAGTCACAAGACCACAGGGCTAAACGGATTACCAGGATGTGTACTCAGAGCATGCGCTGACCAACTGGCAACTGTCTTCACTGACATTTTTAACTTGTCCCTGACCGAGTCTGTAATACCTACACGTTTCAAGCTGACCACCATAGTCCCTGTGCCCAATAACACTAAGGTAACCTTCCTAAATGACTGCCGCCCCGTACCACTCACGTCTGTAGCCATGAAGTGCTTTGAAAGGCTGGTCATGGCTCACATCAACACCATAATCCCAGAAACCCTAGACCCACTCCAATTTGCATACCACCCCAACAGTTCCACAGATGACGCAATCTCTATTGCACTTCACACTGCCCTTTCCCACCTGGACAAAAGGAACACCTACGTAAGAATTCTGTCGGTGACTACAGCTCAGAGTTCAACACCATAGTGCCCTCAATGCTCATCACTAAGCTAAGGACCCTGGGACTAAACACCTCCCTCTGCAACTGGATCCTGGACTTCCTGACGGGCCGCCTCCAGGTGGTAAGGGTAGGCAATAACACATCTGCTATGCTGATCCTCAACATGGGGCCCCTCAACTCCTGTACTCCTTCAACCACGACTGCATGGCCATGCACGATTCCAACACTATTAAGTTTGCCGACGACGCAATTGTGGTAGGCCAGATAACCGACAAGGATGAGACAGCCTATAGGGAGGAGGTCAGAGACCTGGCAGTGTTGCAAGACAAAGTAGCTGATCCTGGACTACGGGAAAAGGAGACGCTAGCATGCCCCCATTCACATCGACAGGACTGTAGTGGAGCTGGTTGAGAGCTTCCAAGTTTTTTGCAGGCACTAAGTCCTATCATTAACAAACTATCATGGTTCAAACACATCAAGACAGTTTTTAAGCAGTCACGACAACGCCTATTCCCCCTCAGGAGACTGAAAAGATTTGGCATGGGTCTTCAGATCCTCAAAGAATTCTATGTCTACACCATTGAGAGCATCCTGACTGGTTTCATCACCGCTTGGTATGAAAACTGCTCGGCATCTGACTGCAAGGCGCAACAGAGGGTAGCGTGTACGGTCCAGTACATCACTGGGGCCAGGAAAGCGGTACCGGCGCACCAAGTCTTGGTCCAAAAGGCTCCTTAACTGCTTCTACCCGCAAGTCATAAGACTGCAAAACAGTTACGCAAATGGCTACCCAGACTATTTGCTTGACCTCTTTTTACGCTGCTGCTACTCGCTGTTTATTATCTATTCATAGTCACTTTACCCCTACCTACTGTACATGTACAGTGCATTCGGAAAGTATTCAGACCCCTTGACTTTTTCCCCAAAAATGACTTTACAGCCATATTCTAAATTGAATTACATTTTTAAAACATCATCAATCCACACACAATACGCCATAGTGACAAAGCAAAACCAGGTTTTTAGAAATTGTTGCACATTTATTTAAAAAAAAAAAACGATACCTTTATTTACATAAGAATTCAGACCCTTTGCTATGACTTGGTATTGAGCTCATGTGCATTCTGTTTCCATTGATCATCCTTATAATATTTCTACAACTTTATTGGAGTCCACCTGTGGTAAATTCTATTAATTAGACAAAGGCACACACCTGTTTATATACGGTCCCACAGTTGACAGTGCATGTCAGAGCAAAATCCAAGCCAGAACAGCGCAAATTGGCTCTAACCAGAATAGAAAGAGGAGGGGGAGGCCCCGGTGCACAACTGAGCAAGAGGACAAGTACATTAGTGTCTAGTTTGAGAAACAGACGCCTCTCAAGTCCTCAATTGGCATCTTCATTAAATAGTACCCGCAAAACACCAGTCTCGACATCAACAGTGAAGAGGCGACTCCGGGTGCTGGCCTTCTAGGCGTTATCCATAGTGATGGAGGTAGGCCTGGTCAATCTCCTATTCCATGTCAACGGGACAGTAGCGTGAGAATTTGTGAATCTAAACTCTAAGGAGTAAAAGAGTTCAAGATCATAACATTAACCCAAAACTGTGAACCACAAGTTAAGTCCCATTCAAAGCAAATTTCACGTAGTGCCACACTGTTGTCACTCTGGTAAAGAGATTAATCTCCTTATGCATGAAAATTGTGTTCTAGGCCGCGCTTTGTGTTGCGTTTGTTGTTACTAAAGGGACGATTCCGAATGCCCCTTTAAGAGAGAAAAAAAACCTGACCAGTGGTGACAATTTTTCCTTATGTGGATTTAATCTGAAAATCCCATTCTGAAAGGACGCTTTGAAGTCCCCCACCCGCCTTTACTCACACTGTTAAATATAAAACTGAGCATGACTTGACTCTAATCGCCATGGCTTTTTATGTCCCCCTGGAGAAATGCTGTACTCAATTAGATCAACTTCAGTGAGCTGGCCAAGAAGGGAGAGGGACAGAGAGGGTGAGAGGGAGGAATAGAGAGAGAGAGGGAACGTGGGAGAGAGAGAGAGAGTGGTTCAATGGGCACCACCAACAATGCTCATCAGCCCTCCTAATGTGGTTATTCATTCTGACTGGAGGAGAGGAGACGAATGTGGTTATATTCATTCTGACTGGAGGAGAGGAGACTAATGTGATATTCATTCTGACTGGAGGAGAGGAGACTAATGTGGTTATATTTATTCTGACTGGAGAAGAGGAGACTAATGTGGTTATATTCATTCTGACTGGAGAAGAGGAGACTAATGTGGTTATTCATTCTGACTGGAGGAGAGGAGACGAATGTGGTTATATTCATTCTGACTGGAGGAGAGGAGACTAATGTGGTTATATTTATTCTGACTGGAGAAGAGGAGACTAATGTGGTTATATTCATTCTGACTGGAGAAGAGGAGACTAATGTGGTTATATTCATTCTGACTGGAGGAGAGGAGACTAATGTGGTTATATTCATTCTGACTGGAGGAGAGGAGACTAATGTGGTGATATTCATTCTGACTAGAGGAGAGGAGACTAATGTGGTTATATTCATTCTGACTAGAGGAGAGACTAATGTAGTTATATTCATTCTGACTGGAGGAGAGACTAATGTGGTTATATTCATTCTGACTGCAGAAGAGGAGACTAATGTGGTTATATTCATTCTGACTGGAGGAGAGGTGACTAATGTGGTTATATTCATTCTGACTGGAGGAGAGGAGACTAATGTGGTTATATTCATTCTGACTGGAGGAGAGGAGACTTTTTGTGTTATTACATTTTCAGCCCAGTCAGGCACCAAGTGTCACAGTCATCCTCACTGCTGTTTGTTGAGAATCAAGAGGTGAAAGAAAGCAGGGCCTTCGAGCCTGAAAATGGGAACTAATGCTTGGAATATTATTCTGTGCGTGTGCTGTATTAGTGTTTGTGTGTGTTTATGGTAGTGTGTGTGTCTGTGTGTAGGAGGTTGATAGCAGTCAGCTGTCCGTCCCAGACTGTGTGTTGATGAGCCAGGGAGGAGAGCTGGCCAGCCCTCTCAGTAGTTTTATAGAGGCCAGATCACTACCCAGCGTGGCGATATGGGGTCTAGTTAAAAGGCGCTTGACTTTCAAGAGAGGAAATGGTGTTGAACTGGGATTTTACTGTCTGGGCTGGGAATGTGTGCGTGTATCGGTGTATGTGTGTGTGTGTGGTGTGTGTGTGTGGGGCGAGGTGAAAAATTGTTTCCTGCACCTCTTACCTCCAACCCCACAAAGGGAACAGAAACTCCTGCCAACAGACCTGACTGGCTTTTGTAGATGGGCTTATCTGGTTTCACAGTGGTTGTTTTATGGTCTTTTTTTCAGTCAGACCGTCTGTTTTCTTACCGCTGGTTGCCTCGGATGGATTCTGTATGTTTTAACCTTGGGCATGGAGTCTACTACAGCAACAGGTTTATATCACAGGTCTGACAACTAACAGGGTCGTATTCATTAGAGAACACAGTAGCAAAATGTTTTGCATGAAAAATGAAAACTTGCATTTCTTATTGGGCAAGTTCAGGTAGTCCCTCCCGGTTTCAGGCAGTTTTTTTTCTCCATTTGGTGCATAATGAATATGACTCAGGTCTAACCCCCAGGCATTTGTTCATGGAGCAACTGCCCCTGAAATATACATACATACATACAGTTGAAGTCGGAAGTTTACATACACCTTAGCCAAATGCATTTAAACTATGTTTTTCACAATTCCTGACATTTAATCATTAATTATTGTCCATTTCGAGGACCTATTTGCGACCAAGCTTTAACTTCCTGACTGATGTCTTGAGATGTTGCTTCAATATATCCACATAATTTTCCTTCCTCATGATGCCATCTATTGTGAAGTGCACCTGTCCCTCCTGCAGCAAAGCACCACCACAACATGATACTGCCACCGCCGTGCTTCACGGTTGGGATGGTGTTCTTCGGCTTGCAAGCCGCCACCTTTTTCCTCCAAACATAACGATGGTCATTATGGCCAAACAGTTCTATTTTTGTTTCATCAGACCAGAGGACATTTCTCCAAAAAGTACAATCTTTGTCCCCATGTGCAGTTGCAAACCGTAGTCTGGCTTTTTTATGGCGGTTTTGGAGCAGTGGCTTCTTCCTTGCTGAGCGGCCGTTCAGGTTATGTCGGTATAGGACTCGTTTTACTGTGGATATAGATACTTTTGTGCCTGTTTCCTCCAGCATTTTCACAAGGTCCTTTGCTGCTGTTCTGGGATTGATTTGCACTTTTCGCACCAAAGTACATTAATCTCTAGGAGACAGAACGCGTCTCTGTCCTGAGCGGTATGACGGCTGCGTGGTCCCATGTTGTTTATACTTGCGTGCTATTGTTTGTACAGATGTACCTTCAGACGTTTGGAAATTGCTCCTGAGGATGAACCAGACTTGTGGAGGTCTACAATTTATTTTATGAGGTCTTGGCTGATTTCTTTTGATTTTCCCATGATGTCAAGCAAAGAGGCACTGAGTTTGAAGGTAGGCCTTGAAATACATCCACAGGTACACCTCCAATTGACTCAAAGGATGTCGATTAGCCTATCAGAAGCTTCTAAAGCCATGACATTTTCTGGAATTTTCCAAGCTGTTTAAAGGCACGGTCAACTTAGTGTATGTAAACTTCTGACCCACTGGAATTGTGATGCAGTGAATTATAAGTGAAATAATCTGTCTGTAAACAGATTGTTGGAAAAATTACTTGTCATGCGCAAAGTAATGTCCTAACCGACTTGACAAAACTATAGTTTGTTAACAAGAAATTTGTGGAGTGGTTGAAAAACGAGTTTTAATGACTCCAAGCTAAGTGTATGTAAACTTCCGACTTCAACTGTGTATATATATCGCAAATTGGTCTTCCAAATGGCAAATGACCCCAAGCGTACTTCCAAAGTTGTGGCAAAATGGCTTAAGGACAACAAAGTCAAGGTATTGGAGTGGCCATCACAAAGCCCTGACCTCAATCCTATAGAAAATATGTGGACAGAACTGAAAAAGCGTGTGCGAGCAAGGAGGCCTACAAACCTGAGTTACACCAGCTCTGTCAGGAGGAATGGGCCAAAATTCACCCAACTTATTGTGGAAGGCTACCCGACCCGTTTGACCCAAGTTAAACAATTTAATGGCAATGCTACCAAATACTAATTGAGTGTGTGTAAACTTCTGATCCACTGGGAATGTGATGAAAGAAATAAAAGCTTAAGTAAATTATTCTCTCTACTGTTATTCGGACAATTCACGTTCTTAAAATAAAGTGGTGATCCTAACTGACCTAAGACAGGGAATTTTTACTAGGATTAAATGTCAGGAATTGTGAAAACTGAGTTTAAATGTATTTGGCTAAGGTGTATGTAAACCTCTGACTTTAACTGTGCACAATTATTAGGCAAGTGAGTATTCTGATCTTACCATTATTTTAATGCACATTTTCCAACTCCAAAACACAAACTCAGCAAAAAAGAAACGTCCTCTCACTGTCAACTGCGTTTATTTTCAGCAAAATTAACATGTGTATATATTTGTATGAACATAACAATATTCAACAACTGAGACATAAACTGAACAAGTTCCACAGACATGTGACTAACAGAAATGGAATAATGTGTCCCTGAACGAAGGGGGGGTCAAAATCAAAAGTAACAGTCAGTATCTGGTGTTGCCACCAGCTGCATTAAGTACTGCAGTGCATCTCCTCGTCATGGACTGCACCAGATTTTCCAGTTCTTGCTGTGAGATGTTACCCCACTCTTCCACCAAAGCACCTTTAAGTTCCCAGACATTTCTGGGGGGAATGGCTCTAGCCCTCACCCGCCAATCCGACTGGTCCAAGGCTTGCTAAATGGGATTGAGATCTGGGCTCTTCGCTGGCCATGGCAGAACACTGACATTCCTGTCTTTCAGGAAATCACACACAGAAGGAGCAGTATGGCTGGTGGTATTGTCATGCCAGGATGAGCCTGCAAGAAGGGTACCACATGAAGGGAGCAGGATGTCTTCCCTGTAACGCACAGTTTTGATTGCCTGCAATGACACCAAGCTCAGTCTGATGATGCTGTGCACACCGCCCCAGACCATGACGGACCCTCCACCTCCAAATCGATCCAGCTCCAGAGTACAGGCCTCGGTGTAACGCTCATTCCTTAAACGATAAACGTGAATCCGACCATCACCCCCGGTGAGACAAAACCGCGACTCGTCAGTGAAGAGCACTTTTGCCAGTCCTGTCTGGTCCAGCAACGGTGGGTTTGTGCCCATAGGTGACGTTGTTGCCGGTGATGTCTGGCGAGGACCTGCCTTACAACAGGCTTACAAGCCCTCAGTCCAACCTCTCTCAGCCTATTGCGGACAGACTGAGCACTGTTAGCTTAAGAGGCCCACTGGACAAATTCTTTGGCCACTATACCTATTCTGCCAATTGGCCTGGTTTACCACACTGAGCCCTGCTGATCCGTCTGCCGATGTAATAGCACGAGGGGGACACAACAGACTTTCTTCCGTCGCGACTTTCCTCTAAGGCCCTTCTGTTAGCTTGCTAGCCCCGGCCTGCAAGCTGCCTGAAGCCACTCACTGGACTCCTATGATCACTCGGCTACGCATGCCTCTCGCTAACGTCAATATGCCTTGTCCATTGCTGTTTTGGTTAGTATTTATTGCCTTATTTCACTGTAGAGGCTCTGCTCAATACGCCTTATTTAACACTTTAGTTTTAGTTCCATCTACCACACATGAGGTGACATCACCTGGTTTAAATGATATTTCTAGGAACAATATCTCTTTCATCGTCACTCTATGCACAGGTTTACCCTCACTGTATACACATCCTACCATACCTTTGTCTGTACATTATGCCTTGAATCTATTCTACCGTGCTCCTTTTACTCTCTGTTCTGAACGTACTAGACGCTATCTTACTCCTCCTCTGGTGATGTGGAGGTTAATCCAGGCCCTGCAGTGCCTAGCTCCACTCCCATTCCTCAGGCGTTATCATTTGCTGACTTCTGTAACCGTAAAAGCATTGGTTTCATGCATGTTAACATTAGAAGCCTCCTCCCTAAGTTTGTTTTATTCACTGCTCTAGCACACTCTGCCAACCCGGATGTCCTAGCCGTGTCTGAATCCAAGCTCAGGAAGACAACCAAAAACCCAGAAATGTACATCCCCAACTACAACATTTTCTGACAAGATAGAACTGCCAAAGGGGGCGGTGTTGCAATCTACTGCAGAGATGACCTGCAGAGTTCTGTCATACTATCCAGGTCTGTACCCAAACAATTCGAGCTTCTACTTTTAATCCACCTTTCCAGAAACAAGTCTCTCACCATTGCCTCTTGCTATAGACCACCCTTTGCCCCCCATCTATCTTCAGAGCTAGTGCTGCTAGTTGACCTAAACTGGGACATGCTTAACACCCCGGCCATCCTACAAGCTAAGCTTGATGCCCTCAATCTCTCACATATTATCAATGAACCCACCAGGTACAACCCCAAATCCGTAAACACGGGCACCCTCATAGATATCATCCTAACCAACCTGCCCTCCAAATACACCTCTGCTGTTTTCAACCAAGATATCAGCGATCACTGCCTCATTGCCTGCATCCGTAACGGGTCTGCGGTGAAACAACCACCCCTCATCACTATCAAACGCTCCCTAAAACACTTCAGCGAGCAGGCCTTTCTAATCGACTTGGCCCGGGTATCCTGGGAGGATATTGACCTCATCCCGTCAGCAGAGGATGCCTGGTCATTCTTTAAAAGTGCCTTCCTCACCATCTTAAATAAGCATACCCCTTTCAAATTTAGGAAAGCTAAGGCTAGCTTTTTCAAGCAGAAATTTGCATCCTGTAACACAAGCTCAAAAAAGTTCTGCGACACTGTAAAGTCCATGGAGAATAAGAGCACTTCCTCCCAGCTGCCCACTGCGCTGAGGCTAGGTAGCCACGGATAAATCCACTATAATTGATCATTTCAATAAGCATTTTTCTATGGCTGGCCATGCTTTCCACCTGGCTACCTCTACCCCGGTCAACAGCCCTGCAGTCCCCACAGCAACTCGCCCAACCATCCCCCATTTCTCCTTCGCCCAAATCCAGATAGCTGATGTTCTTAAAGAACTGCAAAATCTGGACCCCTACAAATCAGCCGGGCTAGACAATCTGGAACCTCTCTTTTTAAAATGATCTGCTGAAATTGTTGCAACCCCTATTACTAGCCTGTTCAACCTCTTTCGTATCGTCTGAGATTCCCAAAGATTGGAAAGCTGCCGCGGTCATCCCCCTCTTCAAAGGGGGAGACACTCTTGACCCAAATTGCTACAGACCTATATCTATCCTACCCTGCCTTTCTAAGGTCTTCGAAAGCCAAGTCAACAAACCGATCACCGACCATTTCGAATCCCACCGTACCTTCTCCGCTATGCAGTCTGGTTTCCGAGCTGGTCATGGGTGCACCTCACCCACGCTTAAGGTCCTAAACGATATCATAAGCACCATCGATAAGAGACATTACTGTGCAGCTGTATTCATCGACCTGGCCAAGGCTTTCGACTCTGTCAATCACCACATTCTTATTGGCAGACTCAACAGCCTTGGTTTCTCAAATGACTGCCTCGCCTGGTTCACCAACTACTTCTCTGATAGAGTTCAGTGTGTCAAATCGGAGGGCCTGTTGCCACAGGGTTCAATTCTCGGACGGACTCTCTTCACTGTATACATCAATGATGTCGCTCTCGCTGCTGGTGATTCTCTGATCCACCTCTACGCAGACGACACCATTCTGTATACATCTGGCCCTTCTTTGGACACTGTGTTAACTAACCTCCAGACGAGCTTCAATGCCATACAACTCTCCTTCCGTGGCCTCCAACTGCTCTTAAATGCAAGTAAAACTAAGTGCATGCTCTTCAACCGATTGCTGCCTGCACCTGCCCAACCGTCCAGCATCACTACTCTGGACGGTTCTGACTTAGAATATGTGGATAACTACAAATATCTAGGTGTCTGGCTAGACTGTAAACTCTCCTTCCAGACTCACATTAAGCATCTCCAATCCAAAATTAAATCTAGACTCGGCTTCCTATTTCGCAACAAAGCATCCTTCATTTATGCTGCCAAACATACCCTCGTAAAACTGACCATCCTACCGATCCTCGACTTTGGCCTCCCTGTGGCTCAGTTGGTAGAGCATGGTGTTTGCAATGGTGTTTGCTACGCCAGAGTTGTGGGTTCGATTCCCACGGGGGGCCAGTAAGGGAAGGAAAAAAAAATGTATGAATTGAAATGTATGCATTCACTACGGTAAGTCGCTCTGGATAAAAGCGTCTGCTAAATGACTAAAATGTCTTTGGCGATGTCATCTATAAAATAGCCTCCAACACTCAACTCAACTAATTGGATGCAGTTTATCACAGTGCCATCCGTTTTTTGACCAAAGCCCCATATATTACCCACCACTGCGACCTGTATGCTCTCGTTGGCTGGCCATCGCTTCATATTCGTCGCCAAACCCACTGGCTCCAGGTCATCTACAAGTCTCTGCTAGTTAAAGCCCCGCCTTATCTCAGCTCACTGGTCACTATAGCAACACCCACCCGTAGCACGCGCTCCAGCAGGTATATCTCACTGGTCACCCCCAAAGCCAATTCCTCCTTTGGCAGCCTTTCCTTCCAGTTCTCTGCTGCCAATGACCGGAACGAACTGCAAAAATCAATGAATCTGGAGACTTATATCTCCCTCACTAGTTTAAGCACCAGCTGTCAGAGCAGCTCACAGATCACTGCACCTGTACATAGCCCATCTGTAAACAGCCCATCCAACTACCTCATCCCCATACTGTATTTATTTATTTATCTTGCGCCTTTGCACCACAGTATCTCTACTTGCACATTAATCTTCTGCACATCTACCATTCCAGTGTCTAATTGCTATACTGTAATTACTTCGCCACAATGGCCTATTTATTGCCTTACCTCCCTTACCTTACCTCATTTGCACTCACTGTATATAGATTTTTCTTTTTTCTACTGTATTATTGATTGTATGTTTGTTTATTCCATGTGTAACTCTGTGTTGTTGTGTGTGTCGACCTGCTGTGCTTTATCTTGGCCAGGTCGCAGTTGTAAATGAGAACTTGTTCTCAACTAGCCTACCTGGTTAAATAAAGGTGAAATATAATTTAAAAAATAATACAAATGGAGGGATTGTGCGTTCTCGGTGTAACTCGGTGTCACGCCCTGACCAGGTGAACTCGGTATTTTGGTCAGGGTGTGTCATGTTGGTGTATTTCTATGTTGGGTTCTGTCGATTCCCAATCAGAGACAGCTGTCGCTAGTTGTCTCTGATTGGGATCACATTTAAGTTCCTTTTTCCCCCACGCTGTTTGTGGGGTGTTGTCTCTTTGTGTTTGAGCAAGTAACGTATCGGTCTTGGTTTTGTGTACGTGTTCATTTTCAGTGTAAAGAATAAACATGTGTTCGCTCCCAGCTGCGTTTTGGTCCGCTTCCTCATCACCCGACGACGAACGTTACAGAACACCCCACCAAACCAGGACCAAGCAGCGGGAGGATAAGGAGCGCGAGAGATGGGCTCGCGATGGGAAGGAGTTCTGGACCTGGGAGGAGATCATGTCGGGGAAAGGACCCTGGCGAAAGGATTCCCAGGTTGAGGAGGTAATGCCAGCCGGTGGATGGAGTCGCAGGCGGCGGGCGAGGAGGCCCGGAAGACACCCCCAATAATTTTTTTTGGGGGGGCTAATAGGGTGGTCCGGAAGGGCAGAGGAAGAGCCCAGACCACTGCTCTCGTGGGGGATGACGGCGGAGGAGGAGACGGAGATGAGGCGGTTGATTGAGGACCTGCTGAGGGAAGATCTGGAGGAGGAGCCATGGGATGCGGAGTTGCACGCTGTGTCGCCAGTGCGCCCGCACAGCCCGGTGCGTCCGGTGGACATGCCCAGCACAAGCCGTGCTAGGATGGGCATCCAGCCAGGACGAGTGGCTAAACCGGCTCCACGCTTCAGGTCACCAGTGCGTGTTCACAGTCCTGTCTGGCCCGTTCCTGTTCCCTGCACCAAGCCCACGGTGCGTGTCCACAGTCCTGTCCGGCCCGTCCCTGCTCCCCGCACCAAGCCATGGGAAGCGGAGTTGCGCGCTGTGTCGCCAGTGTGCCCGCACAGCCCGGTGCGTCCGGTGGACATGCCCAGCACATGCCGTGCTAGGATGGGCATCCAGCCAGGACGAGTGGCTAAACCGGCTCCACGCTTCAGTTCACCAGTGCGTGTTCACAGTCCTGTCTGACCCGTCCCTGCTCCCCGCACCAAGTCAGTGGTGCGTGTCCCCAGTCCGGCCCGGCCCGTCCCTGCTCCCCGCACCAAGCCAGTGGTGCGTGTCCCCAGTCCGGCCCGGCCCGTTCCTGCTCCCCGCACCAAGCCAGTGGTGCGTGTCCCCAGTCCGGCCCGGCCCGTTCCTGCTCCCCGCACCAAGCCAGTGGTGCGTGTCCCCAGTCCGGCCCGGCCCGTCCCTGCTCCCCGCACCAAGCCAGTGGTGCGTGTCCCCAGTCCGGCCCGGCCCGTCCCTGCTCCCCGCACCAAGCCAGTGGTGCGTGTCCCCAGTCCAGCCCGGGCCGTTCCTGCTGCCCGCACCAAGCCAGTGGTGCGTGTTCCCAGTCCGGCACGGCCCGTGTCCGGTCCACCGGTGCCCGATCCTGTTCCGGTCGACGGCTCCGCTCTGGAGCCTGAGCATGCCGCTCCACAGTGGTCCAGTCCGGGCCAGAGGGGTAGGGCTAAGGTGGAGGCGGGGGAAAGAACACGCCCGGGATCACATTTAAGTTCCTTTTCCCCCACGCTGTTTGTGGGGTGTTGTCTCTTTGTGTTTGAGCAAGTAACGTATCGGCCTTGTCTTGGTTTTGTATACGTGTTCATTTTCAGTGTAAAGAATAAACATGTGTTCGCTCCCAGCTGTGTTTTGGTCCGCTTCCTCATCACCCGACGACGAACGTTACACTCGGGTAGTTGGTGTTGCCATCCTGTACCTGTCCCACAGGTGTTCGGATGTACCGATCCTGTGCAGGTGTTGTTACACGTGGTCTGCCACTGCGAAGACGATCCACTGTCCGGCCTGTCTCCCTGTAGCGCTGTCTTAGGCGTCTCACAGTACGGACATTGCAATTTATTGCCCTGGCCACATCTGCAGTCCTCATGCATCCTTGCAGCATGCCTAAGGCATGTTCACGCAGATGCGCATCTTTCTTGTTGTGTTTTTCAGAGTCAGTAGAAAGGCCTCTTTAGTGTCCTAAGATTTCATAACTGAACTTACCTAGTTATCTAAAGAAATGGGATCTAGGTATATTTAACTTTTGTACTAACTGTTCAAAAGATGCAAAATCAATGTACAAGACGTTCAGTGAGGAGATCCCTTCTCCAGCCCAGATATGAAACGCCCTGTCTAATAATGATGGAGAGAATGTAGGGTTCTTTAATAATGGGGCAGAAGTTGAAAATTCACTAAGACCAAACGATCGCCTGAACTGTTTCCAGACTTTTAGAGAATGTTTCATAATGTTTTATTATGTATTTGCAAACAGGCTCAGCTAGTTTAGAGCAGAGTAAGACAGCTAAGGAGGTGTTCAATGAGATATCCAAGGTCAACCATTTTGGTGATTAAGTCAATGTTTAAAATAAATGTATTCAATTCCTTCTTTTCTGTTTGCTAGAAAATCTCCCCATAGAATGTAGTAGCCTGAATACCACAGTGGTTTATAAATGCATATTGGAGGTCTGTGTTTCTTTGAATTCTGTGACACTCAAAATGTTTTCTTTCTTTTCAGTGACTTTTGAGTCACAGTTGACAGTAAAGGGGGGGGGGGTTGGTGGATTTTCGGCAAATCCTAGCCCTGAAGGGTGGAGTTGTGACCACACACACACACACACACACACACACACACACACACACACACACACACACACACACACACACACACACACACACACACACACACACACACGCGGCGCCTCCTCAGAAGTGTCTCAGTGACTCACTCTGACTCCATCCTCGCCACCTGAATCTTATCATCTCCTGTGGTTCCACATTAAGCCCCGTACGCAGGCCTCGCCCACCATGGCGTGGCTCGTCTGACCACCAGCAGGAAATGACCTGTGGCTGGGTCTGGTCCTCGCCATATGTTGCTAAGCCCCGACAGCCAGTTCCTATATTAAGGAACTCTGGGCTCTCACACCAAGCTCATCCCCAGTTCAGCTACTGTCTTCATTGATAAGTTGATAAGAACGCTGACTGTACCTGTTCAGCTACTGACTTCATTGATACATTGAGTAAGTGTGTGGTAGCGTGGCAGCTGGAGCAGATGTTGGCCACCACGACGTTGAGTCACTTTAGTCTCATATGGTCATCTATTTTCACCCATGGTTGAGGTTACAAGTCTAGTCCTTGTAATCCCCTCTACACACACCCTTACTGTGCTGGGCTCACACCACAGGTGCTATGGGATGGGGCCGGGGCATATTCAATGAAATAATCCAAGACCATTCAGCCAGTCCCACCCATAGGGTTAGAATTAGGCCTACGTGATGTGATTGCTTTGGCACATGCAGATGGGTTGATGCATGCAAACAGAGCGAGAGAGAGAGACTACATTTCCCCTGGTACTCCTGGGGTTCTCATCACAAGCACCATCACAGGGCTCTGTGTGATTCTTCCTCTAATGGCTGCAGCTCGGCCAAACGGGTCTGGAGCTGAGGTTCAGTTTCCAATCTGTCCATGCTTTCCAAAGGAATAATGATGCAACTGCTTCCATGCCTGGGTCCTATGGGAAGGCCTCTCAGCTCTGTGTTTGATTCAGACGACTAGCCCCTCTTATCTGATAGTATGATTGTGGTTAAAGGACAACACTGGGCCTTGTGGAGTTCCTAAGGGAGCTCTCTATGTAGTGGCTTTTAGTGTAAAATGGCCGACAATCCAAAGGCAGGCGTATGGTACTCAGTCTGGCTTTTCTTAGATTGAATGGGTATTGTTTTTGTTACAGTTATGCACTTTGTCCTTAAAGGGACCTCAATGTTGAATAGTAGTAGTGAATTGTTTTAGGAAGACATTTTCCTGTCTTGTCTCCACTGAAGCCCAGTATTACCATGACATTAAGTGACATTCAAAAGTCTTTCCTTTTAAAAACTTTGTTGGTTGTAGTGTTTTGCATTTTACCTCAAAGTACAATTGTCATGCTAAGATCCATTAGCTTCTCCTCCCAGTGGAGGAATGGCATGTTAATGGTGTTCAGTAGATAGCTAGCAGGGCACTGCAGAGGGAATATTCTCTAACATCTGTGTTTATGGAAGATGAAAGCTCTATCAGGGCATTGTAGTTCTGCTGCAGAGCAAGATACACAAACACAACTGTGCTTTGTGGGCCCAGCAGTTAGCAGACATTTTGTGAGCGCATTCCCCAAGGGGAAAAAATGCTCGACCCAGGGTCGCTTCTGAGAAAAGAAAAGTGAGAGCAGCTGCTTCTGTCTTTCTCTTTTTCTTTTCGTCTCCCTCCTCCCTCTCTATCCTTTCCTTTCTCAACACACCTTCACCCTTTACCTTCTCTCTCTCATCCTTCCCTCATCTCCTCTCCTCTCCTGAGCTTGGTGTCAACAACATGGCATCTAAGAGAGAAACAACTTTTCAAAAGAAAAGCCAGTGTCACACAGAGATGCCTGGTTTTGAAGCGTCTCAGAAACCTGAGGTGTGCGCGTCTCTCTCCTCGCTCCTCCTCTCTCATTCGTTCTCCCCCCTCCTCTCCCTTCTCTTTCCTTCGTCCTCTTTCCTTCGTCCTCTCTCCCCCCTCCTCTCCCTCCCCCCTCCTCTTTCCCCTCTCCTCTTCGTCCTCTCTTGCTCCTCCTCTTTCCCTTCTCCTCTTCGTCCTCTCTCGCTCCTCCTCTCTCCCTTCTCCTCTTCGTCCTCTCTCGCTCCTACTCTCTCCTTCGTCCTCTCTCCTCCTCTCTCACTCCTCTTTCTCTCCTTCCTCCTCTCCTTCCGACTCTCTCGCTCCTTCCGACTCTCTCGCTTCTCCTCTCTCCCAACTCTCCTTCCTCCTATCTCCTTCCTCCCCCTCCTCTCTCCCTCCTCTTTCCTTCGTCCTCTCTCGCTCCTCCTCTCTCCTTCGTCCTCTCTCTCTCCTCCTCTCTCACTCCTCTTTCTCTCCTTCCTCCTCTCCTTCCGACTCTCTCGCTCCTTCTGACTCTCTCGCTTCTCCTCTCTCCCAACTCTCCTTCCTACTCTCTCCATCCTCCTCTTTCCCTCCTCTCTCCCTCCTTTCCTTCCTCCTCTCTCCTTCCTCCTCCTCTATCCCTGCTCCTCTCCTTCCTCCTCCTCTCTCCTTCCTCCTCCTCTCTCCCTGCTCCTCTCCTTCATCCTCTCTCCTTCATCCTCTTTCTCTTATCCCTCCTCCTTTCTACTCTCTCGCTCCTCCTCCCTTGCTCCTCCTCTCCCACTCCTCTCCCTACTCCTCTCTCGCTTGTCCTCTCTTGCTTGTCCTCTCTCGCTCCTCTCTCTCGCTCCTCTCTCTCGCTCCCTCCTCTCTCGCTCCCTCCTCTTGCTCCCTCCTCCTCTCTCACTCCTCCTCTCCTTCCTACGCTCTCCTTCCTGCTCTTCCTCTCTCCCTCCTCTACTCCTCCTCCTCTCTCGCTCCTCCTCTCCTTCCTACTCTCTCGCTCCTCCTCTCCTTTCTACTCTCTCTCCTTCCTACTCTCCCTCCTCCTCTCTCCCTCCTCCTCTCTCCCTCCTCTCTCGCTCCTCTTCTATCCCTTCTCGCTCCTCCTCTCTCCTCTCTCCTTCCTCCTCCCCTCCTCTCTCCCTCCTCTCTCCCTACCTTCTTCCCTCTTTCTATTTCCTCTATAAACCATTTTTCAAACGCCCCTGATGTAGTTTGACAAACTTTCTAAAAAGCCCATTTGAAGAAGTGATGCGAAAGTGACACCCACTTGTTTTGAAGCGCCGCTGGAAAAATCTACTAGACTCCCTCATCTCAATCAGCCTAATCTCTCCTCCAACAAGTCTCCTGTGGTCTCAGAGATTGCACAAGAAAATGGTGGTAATTCAATAGAAAAGAAAGCGAAACGAGAGAGAACTTCACATGGCACCATTGAAGGAGGATAAGTCTAGCAGATTTAGTTGAAGTTGTGGGATAATGGCAGCAGTAGTTTACAATAGGACTCATCTAGTTTGAATGTAGAAGACCCTGGGAATGAGTACGATACAGATCCTTGTTGCTCGAAAGCAAACATTAGCGTTATTGTGAGAATGAATGGGGCAGGTATTGGCTAGTTTGTCAAATGTCAATACAATAGGGGACTTAACCATCTAAGCTACCTCCGCAGATACAGGTTACATGACTGCCCAAAAAGTATTTTCCAACCTGGAAGGACGTATTTGTCACTGAGCCCCAGAATTCAGCAATGCATCAAACCCTCCAGTGACTAAAACCTGTGAGTAAGTACGTTAGTCACAAAGCAATAGGAACTCATCCTGTCTAATTCCCGTTTGTGTTGACAACGTTAGCAAACTCTTTTTTTTCCCACTGACTGGATGACTGTGTGTCTGTTGGCCCCAGAGCTGCCAAGTCCTGAGGCCAGATAGTTCTACAATGGCACATCAGATCAGGAGCACATGTCATGCCTTCTCCTCACCCAGGGACAATCAGACAGGTAGACTACTAGACACAGTGAGCCAACAACACAACAAGTGCCAGCGGCAGATCAAAGAAGTAGGGGAAGATGGCCATACAGGGCTTAGCCACGGGACAGGGTGGCCTCTCCTATCACTCTCCCCACGTGTTGGTGAGAGAGTCTCGTTAGCCAGATGAAAGGCCCGAGTCCGCCAGTATTTCCTGGTAAATAGTCAGGAAACCTGAAGCCACAAAGCAATAGGACCTCTGGCAGGGCTGATGACAGGTATATATGACTTAGGAGGAGCTGTGTTAGGAAGTCACTGAGAAGGTATGTGCTTGTCGTTTAGTATTAAGGCCATTCTGTAATAGCAAGCCGTATCTGAAAGTGGGTATTCATGTGTCTACCTGGTTTGAGTGTGTGAGTATAAATATTTAGAATTACTATTGTAGATGTGTGTTACTTTGTTTGTGTGTGTACACTTCTGGCGTATTAACTAAGTGTGTATTATTTTCCTGTGGCATTGTGTGTGTGGGAGTGAATGAAGGGCTCTGTCTTGACATGCCGATTCAGACGGTTGAACTGTTGATCCCCTGTATATTGAGCTGAACTGAAAGGAGCCGACTGTCAGTGGATAACTGTAGCCTACATAATGCATGGTTCTCTCTGGCCAAGCCTGTTCCTGTCACTGACTAATACTGTATTTCACTGTTATCTCTCACACACACACACACACACACACACACACACACACACACACACACTGTTGGGTCTGGTACATCCCTCCTACACACATTTGAAGTCCTGTTTGTAGATAAATATATTTTGAAATGTTTATGAAGCTTGAGTCATTGACACCGCTGATGCTCTATGCACCATCAACAATAAATATCTGAAATGCCACTACTTGCCATCAGTTGGCCTAGTTAGTAAAAACAGGGGTAGCGGATGTTGCCGTTGCTATTTTGTCCATCTCCTGTGCTGCATTTGATGATGTGTGTATTGACTCCCCTGTCTGTCATGGTGCTGTGTGTCTCTGTGCAGGCTGAGATGAAGACTAAAGTCCTGGAGGCCAAGCACCAGGAGGAGAAACTGAAGATGCAGCAGAAGCACGACGCAGACGTGCAGAAGGTCAGAGTGCTGACTGATTTAACAATGAATTATTAGAATTATTTAATTATTTTGATTATTTGATATTTTAGATAAATTCACACATACAGCCATAATATCATCTGTAGGGAGGTTATAGTACCGCCCAGACATAAAACCATGAATTGAAATGATGGAGGACAAACGCACAGTAAAGTGAGACAGTGCAGAAGGTAGGGATAACAAGAGTGATGCTCCCTGCACCCTTCACCACTCCCACCGTGACACTACATCTGTGTTTTGGGCTGGACTCACACCCTTTTCTCCTTCCCTCCTCCCTGGGCTCCTCCACTAAGACAAATAGCTCTCCAGCATCCTACTCGGACCCTCTTCAAAGCTCCTTGTTGTCTTGGTAGAAATGGCTGTGAAGTCTGAGTAGCACCCTGTTAGTTTCATTTCACCAGGGGTGTATCGGCTCAGCTCCACATCCAGCACCTGGGATCTGTCAACTTCCTCCCAAAACGTCTGCTTTCATTGTTGCCACAGAATCTTTAAATAAAACAGAAATAGCCCCATTTTCCCTCTGTTTAATATGTCGATGAACTCTTTGTCTCTGACAGGAGACACGGTGACAGCTCCTCCACTACCCCGCCTCTCCTGCTCTCGCTCTCCATCCCTCTCTCTTTGGTGTCTCTGTCATTGCAGGCAAATCACACTAATTGTGTACAGATTGCGAGCGATGTCGGATTCAATTTGTTCCCTGTTTACCCGGGCGTCTGACTAATGGCTTCAAGGGGGAGTGGTGGTGGATTAGAGACTTTAACAAGCCCATTCAAAGGCGCATGGGGAAGCTGGCTAGCGCTAGTTTTAATTAGCACCAGGGAGATGAATTATGGATGAATGTGTGGTGCTGATGGTGGTTAGACTGGTCATCGTCTCATAGATAACACGAGAGAGGAGAACAGGAGAACAGGCCTGACTGTTGTATGGTATGTATAGCCACGGATCAATAGTGTGTGTGTGGTCGCACGATAGCTATATAATTAGCTCAGGCAGACCTGTATTTGTTTTTGGAGTGTTGGAGCGCATCAACAAACAGGGTTTAATATCTCCATCTAGAAGGTGCTGCCCTAGGAGCAATCCTCTAAGGATCTGAGATGGTTAGAATACCACGATAGTGAACAACTGTTTTTCATAATGCTGTGTAGCCTAGATTATCAAGCTCCATTGAGACTGTAAAGAGATGGTTAACAAATAACAACCCATATCGTACATCGTCAGATTGCTATGCTATCTCAGATTGCTGTATGCTATGCCTTTGTGTGTAATGTAATTTGTGTGTAATGTAATGGCACCTCTTCCTCCAGACAGTGGGATAGTATTAGTGTCTAGTCAGTCAGGCTGGCTGGAGTCTCTCTGCAATAGAGATGTTATAAAAGACCCACAATTACTGTCCTAAAAGCTGTCGTTCCTCTGCTCCCACTCCCAGTCCCTCTGGACCCCATCTCTGACACCCCGTTACGTCTGCCCAAAAGACACCCTCCTCTCTCCTCTCAGGAAGGCCGATGGGAAAATGGGAAAATTGGACGTCCCTAAATGTTCTGTGAACTTTCCTTTACCCCCTTTCACTCCCTTCCCTTTCATGTCTCCCATCCCACTCACTCTGGCCACAACAGGCTTAGACACAGAGTGCACTTCTAACAGACAAAACCCAGGACAAATAACCCTCTGATGGTCCCCGGGACTGTTTAGGAGGGGAAATAATCTCTCTTACAGGGGGTTTTGATCAAATCTCCAACGTGTGTATCAAAAGACAAGGCGGCGCTGTGAAATGTTCCACAGTCCTGAACTTGTGTTGTTTCTCTCTCTCTCTCCTCTGTCTGTCATGTGTTGTCTACTAATGCAGCTCTGAGGATATCATCATTCCCAATAACACTGATTAGCCTCCTAGCATGTACTGCTATGCATAACTGTAATCAGTTCAGTACAATGGAGAGCCCTGTGCTCATAATTTCTAAAACAATGTACAATCTAACAATCTGTTATTTTTTTTATATTTAGTTTCACTCACACTTATTTTATTTGATGTCCTCATTGGAAGGGGATGTAATGGAGTCAGGATGCAGTGAAGTCAGTCAAGGCTCATCTGTAGACTCCTGTTATGAGATGTGTTTGGGGATGGGAATTCTGTTGATGTAGTGTTGTGTATCATTAAATCAAATCAAATGTTATTGCGCACACACACACACACACACACACACACACACACACACACACACACACACACACACACACACACCACACACACACACACATCCTGTTATTAATTTCTGCTTTGCCAAGATAATCCATCTACCTGACAGGTGTGGCATATCAAGAAGCTGATTAAACAGCATGATCAATACCCAAGTGCACCTTGTGCTGGGACAATTAAAGGTCACTCAAAAATGTGCAGTTTAGTCATAACACAATGCCACAGATGTCTCACGTTTTGAAGGAGAGTGCAATTGGCATGCTGACAACAGGAATGTCCACCAGAGCTGTTACCATATAATTGAATGTTAATTTCTCTGTTAGCCCCCCCCCCCCCCCCCCCATCTACTGTAAGCCGCCTCCAACGTCGTTTTAAAGAATTTTGTAGTACGTCCAACCGGCCTTACAACCACAGACCACATGTAACCACACCAGCCCAGGACCTCCACATCCGGCTTCTTCACCTGCGGGATCATCTGAAACCAGCCACCCAGACAGTTGATGAAACTGTGGGTGAGAAATGAAGAGCTGATTCACAACCACCTGAACAAAAACAGTAGATGAGAAATGAAGAGCTGAATTATAACCACCTGAACAAAAACAGTAGATGAGAAATGAAGAGCTGAATCACAACCACCTGAACAAAAACAGTAGATGAGAAATGAAGAGCTGAATTATAACCACCTGAACAAAAACAGTAGATGAGAAATGAAGAGCTGAATTATAACCACCTGAACAAAAACAGTAGATGAGAAATGAAGAGCTGAATTATAACCACCTGAACAAAAACAGTAGATGAGAAATGAAGAGCTGAATTATAACCACCTGAACAAAAACAGTAGATGAGAAATGAAGAGCTGAATTATAACCACCTGAACAAAAACAGTAGATGAGAAATGAAGAGCTGAATTATAACCACCTGAACAAAAACAGTAGATGAGAAATGAAGAGCTGAATTATAACCACCTGAACAAAAACAGTAGATGAGAAATGAAGAGCTGAATTATAACCACCTGAACAAAAACAGTAGATGAGAAATGAAGAGCTGAATCATAACCACCTGAACAAAAACAGTAGATGAGAAATGAAGAGCTGAATTATAACCACCTGAACAAAAACAGTAGATGAGAAATGAAGAGCTGAATTATAACCACCTGAACAAAAACAGTAGATGAGAAATGAAGAGCTGAATTATAACCACCTGAACAAAAACAGTAGATGAGAAATGAAGAGCTGAATCACAACCACCTGAACAAAAACAGTAGATGAGAAATGAAGAGCAGAATATGAAGTGTATCCGGAACTACACTATTTATACAACATTTTGCAACTCTATGAAACATAATGCAACACTTTTGAACAGGTTGAATTTACCTGCCCCTTTTCCACTTCAGATTTTAGACCGTAAGAATGGCGAGATCGATGAGCTGAAGACCATGTACAGAGCCAAGCAGAAGGAATCGGAGGAGAGTGTGCGCAAGCTGGAGAAGAAAGGTGAGAGGTCGTGGAGTCACGGTGGGGGTCGAGCCTGGAGGCAGACTCAAGGGGATATTTACACCAGTGTGTCTCTGCACACTCAGAGTTAAACTCCAGTTTAAACTCAGTGTTACTGTTACAGGGGGAGACCCCACTAGTGTGGCGCGATGCTACCCAGCTGTGCTCCTTCTAACAGCACATTTATGAGACTCTGATATTTCACACTTGTCATAAACAGATTCTTTAGTGACAGTGCATGTTGTACAGTACACTTCCAGCACAGAGCGATTTAGTTGCAGACGTTCTCTATACTCAGCTTTAACCCATTGACACTATGGGAGATTGGAGATATTTTCAGTGCTGACATTCAATATGAAACAACAATGACGAGGGCTACAAAGTATGTGACTTTCACAGATCTTGGTTAAAGTAGTGTGAAAGAAACAAACGTGTGTGTGTGTGTTGGCCCTGAGGCTGGGCCTTACGGAGTTCTTTGTCTGTGTGTGTGTGTGTTGTTTTTCCATCCACAGTTCAAAGCGTGGTGCGTGAGTCCCAGGTCATCCGTGAGAGCAAAGAGAAGCAGATCGGCGAGCTGAAGAAGATGTCAGATCAGAGCACCGACTCCCTGAAAAACGAGTGGGAGAAAAAGGTAAAGGAAAGTTGAAGGGCTGAAGTCGATTTCCAACCAGCCCTAGCCCCTAAGCACTCCTAAGCCTGAGGAAGGCTGCAATAGAAGGATTTGAAAGGGTGAAATCTGGGCTGACCTCAACCAAGCCAGGCTCACTATAGAGCTGGGAAATCTTTATTCTAGACAATTCTATGTAGGCTCACTCGGCCAGGCCTGTGTGGGTTTATTTTTTTTACTGAAAAAAATTGTTAGTACTTCTTCTCTAAATTGTCTTTTCAGTCCCGATAACTCTAGTTAACTAAGCTGCTCAATGAGATCTTAATGACATTTCCCCTTATCTGTTCAGGGTCACTAAGCGTATGATAGTGAAATCCATAAATGAAGCTCTGCTTAGATGTATGAGAAAAATGAACTCTCCTGCCCTCTTATCCGCCCCTTTTTTAAATTTTCACCTAAAATGACATACCCAAGTCTAACTGCCTGTAGCTTAGGACCTAAAGCAAGGATATGCATATTCTTGATACCATTTGAAAGGAAACACTTTGAAGTTTGTGGAAATGTGAAATTAATGTATGAGAATATAACACATTAGATCTGGTAAAAGATAATACAAAGAAAAAAACATGCATTTTTTGGTATTTTTTTGTATCATCATCTTTGAAATTCAAGAGAAGGGCCATAATGTATTATTCCAGCCCAGGCACAACTTATCCAATGAACCATTGTATTTCTGTTCAAAATGTTGTATCAAGACTGCCCAAATGTGCCTAATTGGTTTATTAATAACTTTTCAAGTTCATAACTGTGTGCACTCCTCAAACAGTAGCATGGTATTCTTTCACTGTAATAGCTACTGTAAATTGGACAGTGCAGTTAGATTAACAAGAATTTAAGCTTTCTGACAATATCAGATATGTCTATGTCCTGGGAAATGTTCTTCGTACTTACAACCTCATGTTAATCGCATTAGCCTATGTTAGCTCAACCATCCTGAGTGTGGGACACTGGTCCGTAGAGATCCTTAAGAGGTTTTAAAATAAGGTCTCTCGCCCCTGAATAAGGGGTGACTTGATATATCTATTGAAATTGAGAGCGAGACAGAGCGACGCAGAGAGAGACAGACTCGGAGAGACACAGACTCGGAGAGACACAGACTCGGAGAGACACAGACTCGGAGAGACACAGACTCGGAGAGACACAGACGCGGAGAGAGACAGACGCGGAGAGAGACAGACGCGGAGAGAGACAGACGCGGAGAGAGACAGACGCAGAGAGAGACAGACGCAGAGAGAGACAGACGCAGAGAGAGACAGACGCAGAACAGGCCAGAGTTGGTACAGTAGAATGTCTCTGCTTGGACACCTGGGCCAGTGGACGTAGCCAAGGTACCACACGTAGTAGCTGTGATAGGCTGACTGACGCTGTGGTGTCCGTTGCCCCTCCTCCCCCCAGCTGCATGCGGCGGTGGCGGGTATGGAGCAAGAGAAGTTTGACCTGCAGAAGAAGCAAACCGAGAACATTCAGGCGCTGCTGGAGGACACCAACCAGAGGCTGGCCAAGATGGAGGCTGAGTATGGTGCCCAGACACAAACTACTGTGAGTGGGGGAGATGGGGGAACACTGTTTTCACCATCAGTAACACTTACTGTATTCACCTTCTGTTTCATGTTTGAACACGCCCCCTCATAAAGTGTTTGCTGACAAACAGAGCTGACATGAAGGGTGAGGCGTCCCATCTTGTCACTTACAGTTGAAGTCGGAAGTTTACATACACTTACGTTGGAGTCATTAAAACTCGTTTTTCAACCACTCCACAAATTTCTTGTTAACAAACTATAGTTTTGGCAAGTCGGTTAGGATATCTACTTTGTGCAGGTCATTTTTCAAACAATTGTTTACAGACAGTTTATTTCACTTATAATTCACTGTATCCCAATTCCAGTGGGTCAGAAGTTTACATACACTAATTTTACTGTGCCTTTAAACAGCTTGGAAAATTCCAGGAAATTATGTCATGGCTTTTGAAGCTTTTGATAGGCTCATTGACATCATTTGAGTCAATTGGAGGTGTACCTGTGGATGTATTTCAAGGCCTACCTTCAAACTCAGTGCCTCTTTGCTTGACGTCATGGGAAAATCAAAAGAAATCAGCCAAGACCTCCACAAGTCTGGTTCATCCTTGGGAGCAATTTCCAAATGCCTGAAGGTACCACGTTCATCTGTACAAACAATAGCACGCAAGTATAAACAGCATGGGACCACGCAGCCGTCATACCGCTCAGGAAGGAGATGCGTTGATGATGAACGTACTTTGGTGCGAAAAGTGCAAATCAATCCCAGAACAACAGCAAAGGACCTTGTGAAGATGCTGGAGGAAACAGGTACAAAAGTATCTATATCCACAGTAAAACGAGTCCTATTTCGACATAACCTGAAAGGCCGCTCAGCAAGGAAGAAGCCACTGCTCCAAAACCACCATAAAAAAGCCAGACTACGTTTTGCAACTGCACATGGGGACAAAGATTGTACTTTTTGGAGGAATGTCCTCTGGTCTGATGAAACAAAAATAGAACTGTTTGGTCATAATGACCATCGTTATGTTTGGAGGAGAAAGGGGGAGGCTTGCAAGCCGAAGAACACCATCCCAACCGTGAAGCACGTTGGTGGCAGCATCATGTTGTGGGAGTGGTTTGCTGCAGGAGGGACTGGTGCACTTCACAAAATAGATGGCATCATGAGGTAGGAAAGTTATGTTTATATTGAAGCAACATCTCAAGACCTCAGTCAGGAAGTTAAAGCTTGGTCGGAAATGGGACTTCCAAATGGACAATGACCCCAAGCATACTTCCAAAGTTGTGGCAAAATGGCTTAAGGACAATAAAGTCAAGGTATTGGAGTGGCCATCACAAAGCCCTGACCTCAATCCTATTGACAATTTGTGGGAAAAACTGAAAAAGCATGTACGAGCAAGGAGTCCTACAAACCTGACTCAGTTACACCAGCTCTGTCAGGAGGAATGGGCCAAAATTCACCCAACTTATTGTGGGAAGCTTGTGGAAGGCTACCTGAAATGTTTGACCCAAGTTAAACAATTTAATGGCAATGCTACCAGATACTAATTGAGTGTATCTAAACTTCTGACCCATTGGGAATGTGATGAAAGAAATTAAAGCTGAAATAAATCATTCTCTCTACTATTATTCTGACATTTTACATTCTTAAAATAGTGGTGATCCTAACTGACCTAAAACAGGGACTTTTTACTAGGATTAAATGTCAGGAATTGTGACAAACTGACTTTAAATGTATTTGGCTAAGGTGTATGTAAACGTCTGACTTCAACTGTACCTTCCACCTTGTAAAAGTCTCTCTGCCTTTGCGTCTGTGTCCTGGGACCGAATCCCATCTAACTTGAGTGTTGCTTTGTGTGTATGTGTGTGTGTCAAGGACCTAAGGTGGGACAAAGTAGGGGTGGGGGATTAGGTATGGATGATCAGCAACAGGGGCCATTCAGACACAGTACAGTACTTCATGAATTTATCTTCTCTTATGACATTCAGCAGCTATCACAATTAACGTGTACATACGCGCACACACACACACACTTTCTCTCCCTTTCGCTCTCACACGCACACGCACATTCTCTTTCTCCCTCTCACACACGCATACATTTGCATTCAATAGCTTTCACAGGTAAAGTGTACTCCTACACACACACACACACTTTCTCTTTTTCACTCTATCTCACACACACACACACACACATGCGCGCTCCCACGTGCAGCGAGATAGTCTGTCAGCAGGATGGAATTTAAGAAGCATCAAAAGCGGGCCGTGCGAGGCCGGGTAAGACCCCTCTTTAATAATTAAACACAGTCTATAGCCAGGTGAGGCCTGCAACATGAAAGGGTCCTCTTTCACTGGAAATGAGGTGCTCTACCCCTGTTAGTTTAGGCTGACCTCCACACAGAGGTACACATGCACGGGCGTGCACGCACTCACACTCACATACACACACCCCTGTTCTCTTCATAAGAAATGTCAGCTGAGGTGAGGTAGCTCTGAACTCCCCCTCTCTATTTGATGTCTCAGTATCGAAGCCCTCTGAATTATTTTGTTTATCTTTCATCATGCAACCGTGTTGCAGTGTTTCTGGTGCTTGCCAAAAAACAAAAGGTGAAGTGAAGTTTATCAAAGCTATCTGACAAAGTGAGAGTTTCAACATATAACACACATATTTTCACATAGGCTTCTTACCCAAAGAAAGGTGTTTTGACACCTGTAATTGTTTTTCGAACTTATCTGGTGTCTAGAACAGTTCAGGTAGAGCAGCTGCGAGTGTGTATGTCAACATGAAGACAAGATGAAATATGACTGAAACCTCTTTGTGTGCGTTTGTGCTTGTCTGTGTGCGTCAACGGAGACAAAGAGAACAGAGCATGTCCCTGACAGGCCACTACAGTTTTCCTGTACCATAACATCATCTTTAGCTACTTCACACACACCCACAGGTGGCATACAAGCACTCCAAGTCTTCTGCTGGTGTGTAATATGAGGGAATATGTTTAAGTCTTCTGCTGGTGTGTAATATGAGGGAATATGTTTGTCTTCTGCTGGTGTGTAATATGAGGGAATATGTTTGTCTTCTACTGGTGTGTAATATGAGGGAATATGTTTAAGTCTTCTGCTGGTGTGTAATATGTGGGAATATGTTTGTCTTCTACTGGTGTGTAATATGAGGGAATATGTTTGTCTTCTACTGGTGTGTAATATGAGGGAATATGTTTGTCTTCTACTGGTGTGTAATATGAGGGAATATGTTTGTCTTCTACTGGTGTGTAATATGAGGGAATATGTTTGTCTTCTGCTGGTGTGTAATATGAGGGAATATGTTTGTCTTCTACTGGTGTGTAATATGAGGGAATATGTTTAAGTCTTCTGCTGGTGTGTAATATGAGGGAATATGTTTGTCTTCTACTGGTGTGTAATATGAGGGAATATGTTTGTCTTCTACTGGTGTGTAATATGAGGGAATATGTTTGTCTTCTACTGGTGTGTAATATGAGGGAATATGTTTGTCTTCTACTGGTGTGTAATATGAGGGAATATGTTTGTCTTCTACTGGTGTGTAATATGAGGGAATATGTTTGTCTTCTACTGGTGTGTAATATGTGGGAATATGTTTGTCTTCTACTGGTGTGTAATATGAGGGAATATGTTTAAGTGAGAACACCTCTTTAACTGGCATTGGTAGGTCATCCATCACTGAATATTGAATCTGTTACGTTATGTTACGCAACTTCTCTTTCATAAACATTTAGGCCACCAAATATATATTTTTTCACTTTAAAGAAGACCCATTTTATCCTAGTTAAATCTATGAAGGTCTCAGGAGAGCGAAGCTAATATATGTAGCCTGTCACTACACACTTGTCACTTTGTGTCTGTCTCTCTGAAGGAGCCCATTAGTGGAGTTCAGTGCCGGTAGCGTGCTGCTAACACCTGGTGCTCAGGGGAGTGCGCCAAGAACACACACACACACACACACACACACACACACACACACACACACACACACACACACACACACACACACACACACACACACAGCCTCTCCGTCTCATCCCATGCCAGGGAGTTAAGTGTCAGCATACGTCCTGGCTCAGTCCCCCTTCGTTCCCCCTTCATTTTCTTAAGGCACTCTTGTTGGCCGCTTGCAGACAATTTACAAAGGACCCCTCTCACGGGGCCTGACGGCGCTGGCCATCCCTCTCCGTCCCAAAAACACACAGAGCTCTCCTGTCTCAGTCATCTCTCATCTGTTAGAGAGGACTGCACGCTCCCCATCCAGCCTCTCTGTCATCACTTGTATCAACCTGCGAATGCGCTGCATTCCAAACTGTCACACAGAGAGTAGGTGGTTGAATCCACTGTTTTTATTAGGACACTAGTGGAAGCATCACCCAGCTTGCACATTTGGTTCCTTAGAAGTTTTCGGAACTTTTCCCATTGGTTCTGGGAACGAAGCCGTCAGTTTCCTGACTGGTAAAATGGAACGTTTTTCAAATGTAGCCTGTTCTGGGACCATATATTTTTTGTTGTAGGGAGGTTCTGATAACTTTCAGGAAACCATAGTAAAATGTTTTCTTGGGAGGTTTTATTAACGTTCTGACAACGGAAATTGTAGGTTATTTTGAGGTTTTTGAATAACTTTCACTGAAAGTTTCAGTAAGACTTTTATTAACACTACTTAGTTTGGGTTAACTTTTTTAACTCCAAGCACAGAAAGGATGCTTGAACATTTTCTTAGGCATTAGTCATGCAAATTAGTCATGCAAATACATTCTTTTTTATTGTGGCACGGCGTCAGTGAGATTCAAACCTATGATCTTCTGTTCTCCATCTATAGAATTAGTCCACTGCGCCACCAGGATAGAGAGCTAGCATGCCATGTTTTTTGAACTCTTACAAAGCTGTTCATTTTAGTATATTCAAACAGACCCCATTTCAAAGTCAACAAGCACTCATGAAGATCAGGTGTGGATAATTAGTGGTCGCGGCCAACAAACCTGAACAAACTTAACAAGATAGAGAACAGAGTTTTGTTGACGCTGAGAACGGAATGAATGTATTTCAATAACATTCTTAGAATGTTTTTTGAATGTTACTAATGTGTTGTAGTGTTTTTTATGGAACGTTGTATTAATGTTCTGAGGAAACCTGCAGTAAATGTTATGCTGAAGTAAGATCTTTAAACAGGTCAACATTCACAGACGAATTACCTGAACGTGTACTCAGAGCATGCTGGCAAGTGTCTTCACTGACATTTTCAACCTGTCCCTGACCGAGTCTGTAATACCTACGTTACAAGCAGACCACCATAGTCCCTGTGCCCAAGAACGCCAAGGTAAGCTGCCTAAATGACTACAGCCCCGTACCACTCACGTCTGTAGCCATGAAGTGCTTTGAAAGGCTGGTCATGGCTCACATCAACACCATTATCCCAGAAACCCTAGACCCACTCCACTTTGCATACCGCCCCAACAGATCCACAGATGACGCAATCTCTATTGTACTCAACACTGCCCTTTCCCAACTGGACAGAAGGAAACCCTACGTGAGAATACTGTTCGTTGACTACAGTTCAGCGTTCAACACCATAGTGCCCTCAATACTCATCACTAAGCTAAGGACCTGGGACTAAACACCTCCCTCTGCAACTGGATCCTGGACTTCCTGATGGGCCGCCTCCAGGTGGTAAGGGTAGGCAATAACACATCTGCTATGCTGATCCTCAACATGGGGCCCCTCAGGGGTGCGTGCTTAGACCCCTCCTGTACTCCCTCTTCACCCACACGACTGCATGGCCATGCAAGATTCCAACACCATCATTAAGTTTGCAGATGACACAAGTGTGGTAGCCCAGATCACCGACAACGATGAGCCAGCCTATATGGAGGAAGTCAGAGACCTAGCAACCACTCCTTCAATGTGATCAAGCCAAAGGATCTGATTGTGGACAACAGGAAAAGGAGGGCCAAGCACGCCCCCATTCTCATAGACAGGGGTTGTAGTGGAGCAGGTCGAGAGCTTCAAGTTCCTTGGTGTCCACATCACCAACAAATTATCCATGGTCCAAACACACCAAGACAGTCGTGAAGAGGGCACGACAACACCTATTCCCCCTCAGTAGACTGTAAAGATTTGGCATGGGTCCTCAGATCCTCAACGTTATACAGCTGCACCATCGAGAGCATCTTAACTGGTTGCATCACTGCCTGGTATGGCAACTGCTCGGCATCTGACCTCAATGCGCAACTATCCTGCACCATTCCCAGAACGTTGTGGGAAGGGTGTATGCAAAACAACCGTAGGACCACCACACTCTCACCAAGCTCTAAGAAACAAATGGTTCTCCGAATGTTATGTGCTAGCTGGGCAGTCACGATCAGCTGGGTCATGGTCATTAATCACCAAACAGAAGAACAGGGAGGGACTATGTGGACATTTTTGTTTTCCTATGCAAAATGTTTTGCTCTGATGCATCCTAATGAACACGCCCCTGGACTTTGTTTGATCACCCTCAGTTGAGTTTAGGATGAGGGTGTCTGTATGATTGGTAATCTGGAGCGGTTGTCTGGTTTATGAAGAATGGGATTAGAGGATTTGGTGGGATTACGTAGGCCAAGAGCAATGAGCTCAACTTCTGTCTGCCCTTTAAACTTGTATTGTGAGGAGGCAGAACTAGGCAGAGCAGGAGAAAGCGAAAGAAACAGCAGCTTGGGGAGAGAGAAAAACGCTTTCGGGAACAAGAGAGAAGATGTTTTCATAGGCAGACGGAACAGTTGACTTTTTGAAGTCTATTTCTTTAACTTTCTCTTTGAGACTTTGCAGAGGGAACGAAGAGCCTACAGATTCAACAGATGTGTCTTTTAAAACAGTCCCACCTGATAGGATCTATCCCTGGTGCACTGAGGACTTTGATGTCTGCTTAGCTGAGAGTTGGAGAATCTGGTTGCTGAGAAACAGTCGGTTCAGGCTGACTGTAGAATTGAGCATGAGTTCAGTTGGGTAAACTGTGGTGTGGTGCTGGGACAGTGGGTTTCAGGCCAGAGAAGGCTGCTGGGAGGAGCTTCAGGTGGACGGACTCATTGTAATGACGAGAATGGAATCAATGGAACAAAGTCAAACGTGATTTCCATATGTTTGATACCGTTCCATGTATTCTATTCCAGTGTTTATAATGAGCCCGTCCTCCTATGGCTCCTCCCACCAGCCTCTTCTGATACTGGTAAATGGGTTTGGATTGATGACCCACTCAGGCTGTAGAACAGTGGGGTGAAACAGAGTTGTACTGGCCTGCTATCTTAATTTGATCACTGTTGTCGCAGAGAATTTTCATACTCAGCAGGAAATGCAAATTGTAGTGTATTCAAGGTTTAAAAAGGCTTCTAATGTTTCTGATTTCCACTTAAAAATGTCAGCCTTGATTTGGCCTAATGAAAAATGTATCACAAAAATGTCCATTAATTATAATCCACATAATAATTTCAGGATTATTTTCCTGCTGTGAGAAGGAGGGTCCTATTAAGATGGCGCATCTGTAACAGAATTGTTCATCTTGATGGTGGTCAATGATGTTCATGCTGATGGTCCTCTCCCACTGTATAGGAGCAGACAGTGATGTTCATGCTGTCTCATGCTGATGGTCCTCTCCCACTGTATAGGAGCAGACAGTGATGTTCATGCTGTCTCATGCTGATGGTCCTCTCCCACTGTATAGGAGCAGACAGTGATGTTCATGCTGTCTCATGCTGATGGTCCTCTCCCACTGTATAGGAGCAGACAGTGATGTTCATGCTGTCTCATGCTGATGGTCCTCTCCCACTGTATAGGAGCAGACAGTGATGTTCATGCTGTCTCATGCTGATGGTCCTCTCCCACTGTATAGGAGCAGACAGTGATGTTCATGCTGTCTCATGCTGATGGTCCTCTCCCACTGTATAGGAGCAGACAGTGATGTTCATGCTGTCTCATGCTGATGGTCCTCTCCCACTGTATAGGAGCAGACAGTGATGTTCATGCTGTCTCATGCTGATGGTCCTCTCCCACTGTATAGGAGCAGACAGTGATGTTCATGCTGTCTCATGCTGATGGTCCTCTCCCACTGTATAGGAGCAGACAGTGATGTTCATGCTGTCTCATGCTGATGGTCCTCTCCCACTGTATAGGAGCAGACAGTGATGTTCATGCTGTCTCGTGCTGATGGTCCTCTCCCACTGTATAGGAGCAGACAGTGATGTTCATGCTGTCTCATGCTGATGGTCCTCTCCCACTGTATAGGAGCAGACGGTGATGTTCATGCTGTCTCATGCTGATGGTCCTCTCCCACTGTATAGGAGCAGACAGTGATGTTCATACTGTCTCATGCTGATGGTCCTCTCCCACTGTATAGGAGCAGACAGTGATGTTCATGCTGTCTCATGCTGATGGTCCTCTCCCACTGTATAGGAGCAGACAGTGATGTTCATACTGTCTCATGCTGATGGTCCTCTCCCACTGTATAGGAGCAGACAGTGATGTTCATGCTGTCTCATGCTGATGGTCCTCTCCCACTGTATAGGAGCAGACAGTGATGTTCATGCTGTCTCATGCTGATGGTCCTCTCCCACTGTATAGGAGCAGACAGTGATGTTCATGCTGTCTCATGCTGATGGTCCTCTCCCACTGTATAGGAGCAGACAGTGATGTTCATGCTGTCTCATGCTGATGGTCCTCTCCCACTGTATAGGAGCAGACAGTGATGTTCATGCTGTCTCATGCTGATGGTCCTCTCCCACTGTATAGGAGCAGACAGTGATGTTCATGCTGTCTCATGCTGATGGTCCTCTCCCACTGTATAGGAGCAGACAGTGATGTTCATGCTGTCTCATGCTGATGGTCCTCTCCCACTGTATAGGAGCAGACAGTGATGTTCATGCTGTCTCATGCTGATGGTCCTCTCCCACTGTATAGGAGCAGACAGTGATGTTCATGCTGTCTCATGCTGATGGTCCTCTCCCACTGTATAGGAGCAGACGGTGATGTTCATGCTGTCTCATGCTGATGGTCCTCTCCCACTGTATAGGAGCAGACAGTGATGTTCATGCTGTCTCATGCTGATGGTCCTCTCCCACTGTATAGGAGCAGACAGTGATGTTCATGCTGTCTCATGCTGATGGTCCTCTCCCACTGTATAGGAGCAGACAGTGATGTTCATGCTGTCTCATGCTGATGGTCCTCTCCCACTGTATAGGAGCAGACAGTGATGTTCATGCTGTCTCATGCTGATGGTCCTCTCCCACTGTATAGGAGCAGACAGTGATGTTCATGCTGTCTCATGCTGATGGTCCTCTCCCACTGTATAGGAGCAGACAGTGATGTTCATGCTGTCTCATGCTGATGGTCCTCTCCCACTGTATAGGAGCAGACAGTGATGTTCATGCTGTCTCATGCTGATGGTCCTCTCCCACTGTATAGGAGCAGACAGTGATGTTCATGCTGTCTCATGCTGATGGTCCTCTCCCACTGTATAGGAGCAGACAGTGATGTTCATGCTGTCTCATGCTGATGGTCCTCTCCCACTGTATAGGAGCAGACAGTGATGTTCATGCTGTCTCATGCTGATGGTCCTCTCCCACTGTATAGGAGCAGACAGTGATGTTCATGCTGTCTCATGCTGATGGTCCTCTCCCACTGTATAGGAGCAGACAGTGATGTTCATGCTGTCTCATGCTGATGGTCCTCTCCCACTGTATAGGAGCAGACAGTGATGTTCATGCTGTCTCATGCTGATGGTCCTCTCCCACTGTATAGGAGCAGACAGTGATGTTCATGCTGTCTCATGCTGATGGTCCTCTCCCACTGTATAGGAGCAGACGGTGATGTTCATGCTGTCTCATGCTGATGGTCCTCTCCCACTGTATAGGAGCAGACGGTGATGTTCATACTGTCTCATGCTGATGGTCCTCTCCCACTGTATAGGAGCAGACAGTGATGTTCATGCTGTCTCATGCTGATGGTCCTCTCCCACTGTATAGGAGCAGACGGTGATGTTCATGCTGTCTCATGCTGATGGTCCTCTCCCACTGTATAGGAGCAGACGGTGATGTTCATGCTGTCTCATGCTGATGGTCCTCTCCCACTGTATAGGAGCAGACGGTGATGTTCATGCTGTCTCATGCTGATGGTCCTCTCCCACTGTATAGGAGCAGACAGTGATGTTCATGCTGTCTCATGCTGATGGTCCTCTCCCACTGTATAGGAGCAGACAGTGATGTTCATGCTGTCTCATGCTGATGGTCCTCTCCCACTGTATAGGAGCAGACGGTGATGTTCATACTGTCTCATGCTGATGGTCCTCTCCCACTGTATAGGAGCAGACAGTGATGTTCATGCTGTCTCATGCTGATGGTCCTCTCCCACTGTATAGGAGCAGACAGTGATGTTCATGCTGTCTCATGCTGATGGTCCTCTCCCACTGTATAGGAGCAGACAGTGATGTTCATGCTGTCTCATGCTGATGGTCCTCTCCCACTGTATAGGAGCAGACAGTGATGTTCATGCTGTCTCATGCTGATGGTCCTCTCCCACTGTATAGGAGCAGACAGTGATGTTCATGCTGTCTCATGCTGATGGTCCTCTCCCACTGTATAGGAGCAGACGGTGATGTTCATACTGTCTCATGCTGATGGTCCTCTCCCACTGTATAGGAGCAGACAGTGATGTTCATGCTGTCTCATGCTGATGGTCCTCTCCCACTGTATAGGAGCAGACGGTGATGTTCATGCTGTCTCATGCTGATGGTCCTCTCCCACTGTATAGGAGCAGACGGTGATGTTCATGCTGTCTCATGCTGATGGTCCTCTCCCACTGTATAGGAGCAGACGGTGATGTTCATGCTGTCTCATGCTGATGGTCCTCTCCCACTGTATAGGAGCAGACAGTGATGTTCATGCTGTCTCATGCTGATGGTCCTCTCCCACTGTATAGGAGCAGACAGTGATGTTCATGCTGTCTCATGCTGATGGTCCTCTCCCACTGTATAGGAGCAGACGGTGATGTTCATGCTGTCTCATGCTGATGGTCCTCTCCCACTGTATAGGAGCAGACAGTGATGTTCATGCTGTCTCATGCTGATGGTCCTCTCCCACTGTATAGGAGCAGACAGTGATGTTCATGCTGTCTCATGCTGATGGTCCTCTCCCACTGTATAGGAGCAGACAGTGATGTTCATGCTGTCTCATGCTGATGGTCCTCTCCCACTGTATAGGAGCAGACAGTGATGTTCATGCTGTCTCATGCTGATGGTCCTCTCCCACTGTATAGGAGCAGACAGTGATGTTCATGCTGTCTCATGCTGATGGTCCTCTCCCACTGTATAGGAGCAGACAGTGATGTTCATGCTGTCTCATGCTGATGGTCCTCTCCCACTGTATAGGAGCAGACAGTGATGTTCATGCTGTCTCATGCTGATGGTCCTCTCCCACTGTATAGGAGCAGACAGTGATGTTCATGCTGTCTCATGCTGATGGTCCTCTCCCACTGTATAGGAGCAGACAGTGATGTTCATGCTGTCTCATGCTGATGGTCCTCTCCCACTGTATAGGAGCAGACAGTGATGTTCATGCTGTCTCATGCTGATGGTCCTCTCCCACTGTATAGGAGCAGACAGTGATGTTCATGCTGTCTCATGCTGATGGTCCTCTCCCACTGTATAGGAGCAGACAGTGATGTTCATGCTGTCTCATGCTGATGGTCCTCTCCCACTGTATAGGAGCAGACAGTGATGTTCATGCTGTCTCATGCTGATGGTCCTCTCCCACTGTATAGGAGCAGACAGTGATGTTCATGCTGTCTCATGCTGATGGTCCTCTCCCACTGTATAGGAGCAGACAGTGATGTTCATACTGTCTCATGCTGATGGTCCTCTCCCACTGTATAGGAGCAGACGGTGATGTTCATGCTGTCTCATGCTGATGGTCCTCTCCCACTGTATAGGAGCAGACGGTGATGTTCATACTGTCTCATGCTGATGGTCCTCTCCCACTGTATAGGAGCAGACAGTGATGTTCATGCTGTCTCATGCTGATGGTCCTCTCCCACTGTATAGGAGCAGACGGTGATGTTCATGCTGTCTCATGCTGATGGTCCTCTCCCACTGTATAGGAGCAGACGGTGATGTTCATACTGTCTCATGCTGATGGTCCTCTCCCACTGTATAGGAGCAGACAGTGATGTTCATGCTGTCTCATGCTGATGGTCCTCTCCCACTGTATAGGAGCAGACAGTGATGTTCATGCTGTCTCATGCTGATGGTCCTCTCCCACTGTATAGGAGCAGACAGTGATGTTCATGCTGTCTCATGCTGATGGTCCTCTCCCACTGTATAGGAGCAGACAGTGATGTTCATGCTGTCTCATGCTGATGGTCCTCTCCCACTGTATAGGAGCAGACAGTGATGTTCATGCTGTCTCATGCTGATGGTCCTCTCCCACTGTATAGGAGCAGACGGTGATGTTCATGCTGTCTCATGCTGATGGTCCTCTCCCACTGTATAGGAGCAGACGGTGATGTTCATGCTGTCTCATGCTGATGGTCCTCTCCCACTGTATAGGAGCAGACGGTGATGTTCATGCTGTCTCATGCTGATGGTCCTCTCCCACTGTATAGGAGCAGACAGTGATGTTCATGCTGTCTCATGCTGATGGTCCTCTCCCACTGTATAGGAGCAGACAGTGATGTTCATGCTGTCTCATGCTGATGGTCCTCTCCCACTGTATAGGAGCAGACAGTGATGTTCATGCTGTCTCATGCTGATGGTCCTCTCCCACTGTATAGGAGCAGACAGTGATGTTCATGCTGTCTCATGCTGATGGTCCTCTCCCACTGTATAGGAGCAGACAGTGATGTTCATGCTGTCTCATGCTGATGGTCCTCTCCCACTGTATAGGAGCAGACAGTGATGTTCATGCTGTCTCATGCTGATGGTCCTCTCCCACTGTATAGGAGCAGACGGTGCGGGAGCTGGAGCTGCGTGTGAAGCAGCTGTCAGTGGAGGTGGAGAACGGTAACGTGCTGAGGCAGAAGGTGACCCAGGAGAAGGGCCAGCTGGAGATCCACATCGCCACCATCAGCTCTGAGCTTCAGGAGGCCAACCGACGGTGAGGAGACCCCACGCCACGGTCACCCACATCCACCCACTCACTGTTCTCTTCCCAAACCTTACATGAAAAGAAGGAAAAGTCTCACCCCAAAATACACAGACAGCCCCCAACTCATTTACCGACCCAATCCAACAGAGTTCCCTAGTCTAAGCCCCAGCTCCAGCCTCTGTTTGAGCCAAGCAGTAGGCCCTTATAGTAGTGAGTGGTGCTGACTGTGTGTATGTCTGTGTTGAGTATGTCTGTGTTGTGTTGTCCAGGAGGGTGTCTCTGCTGAGGGAGAAGGAGCAGCAGAGTGAGCAACATGAAGACATACTGCAGAAGCTCCAGACCAAACATGAGACTGACATCAGCCACTTCCAACAGGAACACACACTCTCCGCTGCTAAGGTAGCCAACAGCATGTGCTACTAGACTAAACTACTGTAGAACACTACTGCACTGCGACAGTATCATTGCCCAACATGGTACGCAGCAACATCTGGATGTGCGTGAAAAACAAGTTCAACATTCACATTCTGGTGTACCAAAATACAACGACTCTGTTGGTGTGATCGAGGCGTAAGGTAGCCATCCAAATTAGTATAGAAAAACTATATGCTACACCACTGCATTCATTACCTGATGCTACACCACTGCATTCATTACCTGATGTTACACCACTGCATTCATTACCTGATGCTACACCACTGCATTCATTACCTGATGTTACACCACTGCATTCATTACCTGATGTTACACCACTGCATTCATTACCTGATGCGACACCACTGCATTCATTACCTGATGTTACACCACTGCATTCATTACCTGATGTTACACCACTGCATTCATTACCTGATGCGACACCACTGCATTCATTACCTGATGCTACACCACTGCATTCATTACCTGATGTTACACCACTGCATTCATTACCTGATGCTACACCACTGCATTCATTACCTGATGCTACACCACTGCATTCATTACCTGATGCGACACCACTGCATTCATTACCTGATGCTACACCACTGCATTCATTACCTGATGCTACACCACTGCATTCATTACCTGATGCTACACCACTGCATGCATTACCTGATGTTACACCACTGCATTCATTACCTGATGCGACACCACTGCATTCATTACCTGATGTTACACCACTGCATTCATTACCTGATGCGACACCACTGCATTCATTACCTGATGCTACACCACTGCATTCATTACCTGATGCTACACCACTGCATTCATTACCTGATGCTACACCACTGCATTCATTACCTGATGCTACACCACTGCATTCATTACCTGATGCTACACCACTGCATTCATTACCTGATGTTACACCACTGCATTCATTACCTGATGCTACACCACTGCATTCATTACCTGATGCTACACCACTGCATTCATTACCTGATGCGACAGCCACTGCATTCATTACCTGATGCGACACCACTGCATTCATTACCTGATGCGACACCACTGCATTCATTACCTGATGCGACACCACTGCATTCATTACCTGATGCTACACCACTGCATTCATTACCTGATGCTACACCACTGAAATAACTATTAGCTGGACTGGTCACACTCAATTCAATTCAAAGGGCATTATTGGCATGGGAAACATATGTTTACATTGCCAATGCAAGTGAAGTAGATAATATACAAAAGTGAAATAAACAATAAAAATGAACAGTAAACATCACACTCACAGAAGTTCCACACTCTCTCAAAGATGTTGTAGAATGCTTAGACATATCTTCATACTATGTATGACTTATCTTCAACTGAAGCCTTGACAGCATTTCTATCCCCCTGCTGCTGAGTAATATGGCTGTGTTAGATAAGACTCCTGTTGTCATCCTCGCTCTCTCTCTCTCTCTCTCTCTCTCTCTCTCTATTTAACCTTTTAGTCATTTAGCAGACACTCTTATCCAGAGCGACAGGAGCAATTAGGGTTAAGTGCATTGCTCAAGGGCATATCGACAGATATTTCACCTCGTAGGCTCAGGGATTCGACCCAGCAACCTTTCGGTTACTGGCCCAACGCTCTTAACTTTACCACGTGCCTCTCTCTCTCTCCATCCCTCCCTCTCTCTCAGGCCTCTGATGTGATTGAGGACCTGGAACAGACAGTGGCTCAGCTCAGACAGCAGCTACAGGACAGTGAGCACAGGAGACTGAAACAACTCAGGGTAATGTGTGTGTGTGGTGTGTGTGTGTGTGTGTGTGTGTGTGTGTGTGTGTGTGTGTGTGTGTGTGTGTGTGTGTGTGTGTGTGTGTGTGTGTGTGTGTGTGTGTGTGTGTGTGTGTGTGTGTGAGCGAAAGAACGGCTTCATTCCACAACAACTGGAAGAAGTACAGAAGACTATACAGATGTGTGTCCAGAGACCCATAACCCTCAAGATCCTCTGCTGGATAGATTTTCAAGCAGATGGATGTTTTGTTTGAATGTGAATAATGGGAAAAACACATCTCACATAAAAATAACTTGTTGTGGTTCTTTGTAGTTCTGTATGAATGTTTCAGACTTACTGACTTGTGTTTTCCAGGACACAGAGAATAAACTTCAACAAGAGAAAGCAGATCTGCAGCACGACTGTGAGAAAAAGGTACAATCTCTATCAATAGTTACCCGCGCATCAAATCAATGTAGTTACCCTCATGTCAAATCAATAATCAATATTTGTGTCAATACAATACTCTCATATCAAATTGAGATTATATTGCTGACCTCTTATTTAGTGTATGGGCTCTAAATAATCAAAGGAAGACTGTCACTTTGTCTTAATGAGGAGTGTCCTTTCCTCTGTGTCTTACTGTACATAACTATGTAGGCCTACCGTGCCTGAAGTCAACTCTGTGAAACCTAAAGTCTGATCCAGTGGCCCTAGTTCCACAAACCGACTGTGGTTCAGTGGGAGAGATAAAAGCCTGGGACCCACATGGTCCTGGCTAGATCCCCTTCTTCCCTTTGATATGTTATGTCCTGCCTGTAAACTCAAAGCTGTGATTAACAGGTCAGACTACTGCTGGTCACAGGGTCCACAGGGCTCAGTGGCTGTGGAGTGGAAAGGTGAGGGGCATTCGGAGGAGTGAGGGTTTGACATTTAGGGGAGATGGGGGTTCAAATCAAATGAAATCACATACGCATATTTAGCAGATGTTGTTGCGGGTGAAAGGGGGAGAGCTGGGGTGGTGGCGTGAAGTTGCCCAATTTAAGGCCATAGGGGACGGGAGATGAAGTCCTGTCATTCCGAAAAGCCATGCTCAGTCGCCCCAGCTAAATCCAGCAAGGATCTTAATTGCTGCCAGACAGAAATGGCAGCGACCCCTCTCTCTTTCAAGCCTCCCTTCAAAGCCAATGTGTTGTCATAAAAAATCCCCCATCTAATGAGTTGGTCTGGGCCAGGCCAGAGTCAGGTGGGTGAAGATCTGGTTTAAGATGCAGGTCCACACACCTGGTTCATCTTCAAAGTAAAGCCCCCATTTTGAAGGGCATATCAGTCAGTCATAAAGAGGGGTGGGGGGGAGTAACAGGGCTGTGTGTTTCAGGTCAGGCACCTCTGCATTGGGGGACTGATACACCAGCAAGCTAGCTACCAGATCTGGGCCTCTGTTAGCAGGGTCATGGTGAGGGTCAATGCCATTTCACCTTCTGTTGTTTAATCTTTGTGTGACTGAAGTAAGTTGTTAGTTGAAAAAATAGTTAAATAGCTGCATCAAATGTTTGCACAGCCTTTCTCCAGCTCCCAGTAAACTTGATGAAAGAATCTGTCTGTTTGTACATTCTTAAACGCCTATCAGGAGATGGGCCCAGATGGCAGCTTGATGATGGGTGGAGATAAGAGGTCAGGGAGAGGCAACCCCAGGCCCCAGGTGGATAAGGTCATGGAAAGGGGGGCTTGCTGAGTGATGGACCTGCTGTCATAGTGTCAGTCTCTACCCCTCTCACGCTCTCTCACTCACACAATCACACAGGTGCATGTCCTACACAACGAGGCGGAGAAAGAAAGAGAAGAGGCCAAGAAGAAGATCTCCAAACTTGAAGAGTCACTGAAGTGAGTAGCAAAACACTGTAAATCAAATGTCTGTTTTCTTCTTTCATTTCGTCACTACTTGGGGACTTGCCATTCAGTTTGGTTCAGAACACATCAGAAACATGGGATTTGTTCACACACATCACCAACCCACAAACCCACAATCCCAGTATATGAAAAATGTCTCACAGCGAGCCAACGCAGGCTTCCATCCATGCAATTATACAATGATACAATCCCCCCAAAGTAACTGATTTAGAAAAATGCTTAAGCACTCAGACATTGGTAAGTGCTAGTTACAGGGCCCGGGATACAGCTATAATTTGCAGAGCTCACCCTTGTGCAGTAATTGAAAACTGCAGTGGATATTTGAAGCTTTATGAAATGTTGTCACTTTTAGTCTCTCCATATGTGCCTGTCTGACACATGCTGAAACATAGGAACCTCCATAGAGAGTTCCCATATCTGTGCTGTGCAGCGTCCCCAGTTGTGGGGCAGTGCCGAATTCCGTATTGTTGTACACCTCTGCTGTCTCAGATCTACAATGGCCGTGTCCGAATACCCATACTAGCGTATTAAACTGCATACTATATACTTATCGTTGCGTACTATTTAGCACTCACCATTTAGTAAAAAGTATTTTTCAAAATTCAACCAGCCTGATAATAAATAATTTCCAATTCCATGAATTTATCTAAATGCTGAATAGAGTAGGGATGGAGTTATAGGCCTTAATGTTTTGTATACTGTGTATAATGTAGTAGACCCATATAGCCCACCTATCCTATTTACAAAGAACTGAAGACAGAAACTGATAAATTGGCAACCACTGGACAGCAACATAATGAACTAAAACACTGATCATTGGGAACGAGATCAGAATGACTGCTAAGGCTTGATCCATAAATTAAATAGGTAGCCTACAAAACCACAGACAGACAGACAGACAGACAGACAGACAGACAGACAGACAGACAGACAGACAGACAGACAGACAGACAGACAGACAGACCTTGGCATATCTGGCCACTCTATTTCATGTAATTTAGGCATTCTTTCGTTTTCTCTCGTTCTTGTTCTCTTACTCCCTCTCTCGCTCTCTTTGTCTGGAATTAGTAAGAACCACAGCAGCCTTGTTTGACATGTTATACAGTCTGACATGTCACCCACCCTGCGATCCTTCCCACCTATGATGTCATTGGTTTTGTTTGTTTACTTGTCTCAGTTGGCTGAAACCTGTGAGATTCCACACCGCTACTTTTCTATCCTCACTTCATACTGCATCGTTTGTAGTCATCACGTCGTATGCCCATATTTGGCAAGTCTGTTAACGAGCAGGTGACCTCATCTGTGACAAGGGGCTGTGGGAGGAGCCAGGGCTTTGGCTACGTCCCAATACTCTAACATGGCCTCATTTCCTGAATCATTTTACTTGAGACCATTGGTCATTGATTTAAAATCTTTCAATGGTCAAAAATATTATGTCTAACCAAATATGGGCTTTTCCTTTAGTGCCTTCTGCTACACTATTCCAGCTACAATCACATCTCATCCCCCATGTACCCCTCCCATCTCATCCCCTCTGCACCTCTCCCTCCATCCCTCCCTTCCTCTTTCCATTCCTCGTACATTTCTCCATCCCTCCCACCAGTTGTTTGGTTGACTGAGCTCCTCCTATCAGGCGTTCCCTCCTCCCCTCCTCTTCTTTTCTCAGTCTGCTATCGTTCCATTACAGTAGAGTACAGTCAGAGCACTGCTGACAGGCTAGGCAGGGCCAGGTGTAATCCAGGGCCTCCTAATGCTGCATGCATTCCTCACACTAATTAATATGGTACATTTCCTCATTACCGGCTCATACACAGATTACACTTCCTCTAATCAATCCTAACGGCCCGGAACACAGTTCTAGCCTCAGCTCCTGCCCCAGACCAAGTCTCAGCCCTAACCTCTGCCCCAGTCTCCTAATGGCCCCGGAACACAGCCCTGCCCCAGACCAAGTCTCAGTCCTAACCTCTGCCCCAGTCTCCTAATGGCCCCGGAACACAGCCCTGCCCCAGACCAAGTCTCAGTCCTAACCTCTGCCCCAGTCTCCTAATGGCCCCGGAACACAGCCCTGCTCCAGACCAAGTCTCAGTCCTAACCTCTGCCCCAGTCTCCTAATGGCCCCGGAACACAGCCCTGCCCCAGACCAAGTCTCAGTCCTAACCTCTGCCTCAGTCTCCTAATGGCCCCGGAACACAGCCCTGCCCCAGACCAAGTCTCAGCCCTAACCTCTGCCCCAGTCTCCTAATGGCCCCGGAACACAGCCCTGCCCCAGACCAAGTCTCAGCCCTAACCTCTGCCCCAGTCTCCTAATGGCCCCGGAACACAGCCCTGCCCCAGACCAAGTCGCAGCCCTAACCTCTGCCCCAGTCTCCTAATGGCCCCGGAACACAGCCCTGCCCCAGACCAAGTCTCAGCCCTAACCTCTGCCCCAGTCTCCTAATGGCCCCGGAACACAGCCCTGCCCCAGACCAAGTCTCAGTCCTAACCTCTGCCCCAGTCTCCTAATGGCCCCGGAACACAGCCCTGCCCCAGACCAAGTCTCAGTCCTAACCTCTGCCCCAGTCTCCTAATGGCCCCGGAACACAGCCCTGCCCCAGACCAAGTCTCAACCCTAACCTCTGCCCCAGTCTCCTAATGGCCCCGGAACACAGCCCTGCCCCAGACCAAGTCTCAGTCCTAACCTCTGCCCCAGTCTCCTAATGGCCCCGGAACACAGCCCTGCCCCAGACCAAGTCTCAGTCCTAACCTCTGCCCCAGTCTCCTAATGGCCCCGGAACACAGCCCTGCCCCAGACCAAGTCTCAGCCCTAACCTCTGCCCCAGTCTCCTAATGGCCCCGGAACACAGCCCTGCCCCAGACCAAGTCTCAGCCCTAACCTCTGCCCCAGTCTCCTAATGGCCCCGGAACACAGCCCTGCCCCAGACCAAGTCTCAGTCCTAACCTCTGCCTCAGTCTCCTAATGGCCCCGGAACACAGCCCTGCCCCAGACCAAGTCTCAGTCCTAACCTCTGCCCCAGTCTCCTAATGGCCCCGGAACACAGCCCTGCTCCAGACCAAGTCTCAGTCCTAACCTCTGCCCCAGTCTCCTAATGGCCCCGGAACACAGCCCTGCCCCAGACCAAGTCTCAGCCCTAACCTCTGCCTCAGTCTCCTAATGGCCCCGGAACACAGCCCTGCTCCAGACCAAGTCTCAGTCCTAACCTCTGCCCCAGTCTCCTAATGGCCCCGGAACACAGCCCTGCCCCAGACCAAGTCTCAGTCCTAACCTCTGCCCCAGTCTCCTAATGGCCCCGGAACACAGCCCTGCCCCAGACCAAGTCTCAGCCCTAACCTCTGCCTCAGTCTCCTAATGGCCCCGGAACACAGCCCTGCTCCAGACCAAGTCTCAGTCCTAACCTCTGCCCCAGTCTCCTAATGGCCCCGGAACACAGCCCTGCTCCAGACCAAGTCTCAGTCCTAACCTCTGCCCCAGTCTCCTAATGGCCCCGGAACACAGCCCTGCCCCAGACCAAGTCTCAGTCCTAACCTCTGCCCCAGTCTCCTAATGGCCCCGGAACACAGCCCTGCCCCAGACCAAGTCTCAGTCCTAACCTCTGCCCCAGTCTCCTAATGGCCCCGGAACACAGCCCTGCCCCAGACCAAGTCTCAGTCCTAACCTCTGCCCCAGTCTCCTAATGGCCCCAGAACACAGCCCTGCCCCAGATCCAGTCAAGCCTGTTTACCGTACTCTACTCTCGACTAGGGCTGTGGCCGTCATGACATATTTCAGACGGTGATTGTCAAGCAAATAACTGCCTGTCTCCCGGTAATTGACCGTTAATTAACATAAACATATTTAGCATCTTCTGACTTCCACACATAGCCTACAAGCCACTGATGCAGACCTTTGGAACATCTCCATTTTTTAAAAGTCTAATAAATCCATGTAATATACAGTGAGGGAAAAAAGTATTTGATCCCCTGCTGATTTTGTACGTTTGCCCACTGACAAAGAAATTATCAGTCTATAGTTTTAATGGTAGGTTTATTTGAACAGTGAGAGACAGAATAACAACAAAAAATTCCAGGAAAAACACATGTCAAAAATGTTATAAAATGATTTGCATTTTAATGAGGGAAATAAGTATTTGACCTCTCTGCAAAACATGACTTAGTACTTAGTGGCAAAACCCCTGTTGGCAATCACAGAGGTCAGACGTTTCTTGTAGTTGGCCACCAGGTTTGCACACATCTCAGGAGGGATTTTGTCCCACTCCTCTTTGCAGATCTTCTCCAAGTCATTAAGGTTTCGAGGCTGACGTTTGGCAACTCGAACCTTCAGCTCCCTCCACAGATTTTCTATGGGATTAAGGTCTGGTGACTGGCTAGGCCACTCCAGGACCTTAATGTGCTTCTCCTTTGTTGCCTTGGCCGTGTGTTTTGGGTCATTGTCATGCTGGAATACCCATCCACGACCCATTTTCAATGCCCTGGCTGAGGGAAAGAGGTTCTCACCCAAGATTTGACAGTACATGGCCCCGTCCATCGTCCCTTTGATGCGGTGAAGTTGTCCTGTCCCCTTAGCAGAAAAACACCCCCAAAGCATAATGTTTCCACTTCCATGTTTGATGGTGGGTATGGTGTTCTTGGGGTCATAGGCAGCATTCCTCCTCCTCCAAACACGGTGAGTTGAGTTGATGCCAAAGAGCTCCATTTTGGTCTCATCTGACCACAACACTTTCACCCAGTTGTCATCTGAATCATTCAGATGTTAATTGGCAAACTTCGGACGGGCATATATATGTGCTTTCTTGAGCAGGGGGACCTTGCGGGCGCTGCAGGATTTCAGTCCTTCACTGTGTAGTGTGTTACCACTTGTTTTCTTGGTGACTATGGTCCCAGCTGCCTTGAGATCATTGACAAGACCCTCCCATGTAGTTCTGGGCTGATTCCTCACCGTTCTCATGATCATTGCAGCTCCACGAGGTGAGATCTTGCATGGAGCCCCAGGCCGAGGGATATTGATAGTTCTTTTGTGTTTCTTCCATTTGCGAATAATCGCACCAACTGTTGTCACCTTCTCACCAAGCTGCTTGGCGATGGTCTTGTAGCCCATTCCAGTCTTGTATAGGTCTACAATCTTATCCCTGACATCCTTGGAGAGCTCTTTGGTCTTGGCCATGGTGGAGAGTTTGGAATCTGATTGATTGATTGCTTCTGTGGACAGTTGTCTTTTATACAGGTAACAAGCTGAGATTAGGAGCACTCCCTTTAAGAGTGTGTTCCTAATCTCAGCTCGTTACCTGTATAAAAGACACCTGGGAGTCAGAAATCTTTCTGATTGAGAGGGGGTCAAATACTTATTTCCCTCATTAAAATGCAAATCAATTTATAACATTTTTGACATGCGTTTTTCTGGATTTTTTTGTTATTCTGTCTCTCACTGTTCAAATAAACCTACTATTAAAATTATAGACTGATCATTTCTTTGTCAGTGGGCAAACGTACAAAATCAGCAGGGGATGAAATACTTTTTTCAAACACTGTAGCCTACACCACAATAAATCCATTATTTATTTTAGACAGGTCTAAAGAAACATGATATGAAGAAAATGTAGTCTAGTTCAGAAGAACATAATAGCATACTCTGAGTTGTCCATATGTTAAGCCCTGATCTGACTATGCCATATGGCTGTGGGCTACACTAGTTCATTTAGCAGACAAGATTTGCTTTGAATTCCTTGGCATTATTCTATATTATTTTACAGTATGAAGAATACAATTGAGCATAGGATATTTTATCAAAATTATTCGAGGGAGTGTGCACATGCAGCTATTTTGTGTTGAGCGGTTAACAAAGAAACTGGTACTTCTATATGCTTAATTTAGAGTTATTTATATAACTTTAGTTGTGATACAAATGTTGGGCTATATGTTTTGATTTTTAATACATTCTAAGGCTCCGTGATGTGACTCTAATGATGATTTGAAAAAATCACATGAAAGGCTTGAGCTCTGCTTAGTTTTTTTTGCGCAGGCTGTACAAGTACTCAATTCACAAATTGAGTACTTGATAATGCCTTGAATTTCCTGGTGCATCCCCTTTGTGCCCCCCCTAAAAAAATCCATGCCTTTTGCGGCCCTTGGGCTGAATATAATAATTTGAATTCCCTTCTCCCAGCTGCGTGCTCCAAAGCACCTCTCACTCACATGGCTCTCTGATAGCTCAATTCTTATTAGCCAATGCCCGTCACGTGATTGGGTCTTTCTCACAGGCTACAAGTGAAGACAGACACAAAGGGGAATGCAACTGTGCGCGTCCTTTTTCAATTCCGATGTGCATATTGAAGATATTAGAAGAACTGTGCACATTTACTTTTCATCAGCCAAGAAGATGAGTAGGCCTAACGAACAGCAAAAGCACTAGCCTATGTCAATCTGCTATCCCCCATAGTACAAAAGTTGACCTATTGTACTCTGTGCCAGAAATAAATATTCCAAACATAGTCTGGGACTGTTGTGGGATGCGATAGATCCCAAATTAATACAACCACTGACTCAACAGATGAGAACGTTTAGCAAAAATGTTGATAAACTATTTGGGTATTTCTTCACATTATAAGCGCAGCAATGTGCACACGGCAGTAGGCTATAAGCACAAATGTTCCATTAGCAGGAAAACCACAAATGTGATTATGCATGTAATGCTTTTATTATAAAGGTGAATTTCTATGTTAAATTATCTTCCCCAAACTTGAAACTCATTTGTCTCTACACCCGTCGTAAAGCGGATGAACATGCTTCATTTTAAGGCTTTAGTTGTGATACAAACCTCATCAAAACCTATAGGCCTATGGGCTAGGCTACATGAGGTATGCGACTATGATTTGAAAAAGTCGCAAAAAAAGCATGCGCTGTTCCTTTCCTTAAGCTGGGCATCATTCACAAGTGATAATATATCATTCATATACTAAATAATATATGTATGCAATTTCTTTTGATTTAGAATGGACCATTATCATGTACCTGTCTCGAAACGGGCAGCGGAAAAAAATACATGTCATCGATGCACTTAAATCGCGAATGGAGGACGCTTTTCAAGTGGTTCATTTTCCTGCCAGCTAGGTAGGCTATACTCCTGTATAGTAGGCCTAGCCCCTAGAAAGCTGATGAGATCCTCCTCTTTTTAATAGAGGCCATCGCTCTGTTTTCTCACGCAATTGCATAGCCTATAGAAATGTTTACGCAACATGAGCTCATGGGCTGTCATGAAGTGTTTGATTAGATTTTCGATTACATTTGCATTAATGTCAGAGTGGGACAATAGAGTGCTGAGTACCAGACAGTTAGTACGTTTGGCAGGCTACTAATGACAATCAGCAGCATCAGAGCTTGGAGAAGCCTAATTACCGTGACTGCCGTCATGACTCGTGACCGCCGGTGTGGAGGTAATACAGTCACCGTAACAGCCCTACTGTCACATGCTTGGTAAACAACAGGTGTACACTTAACAGTGAAATGCTTACCTCCGTGCCCTTCCCAACAATGCAGAGAGAAAGAAAATACAGAAATAATAGAAAATAAAAGTAATAATAAATATACAATGAGTAATGATAACATGGCTAAATACATGGGGTATCAGTACAGAGTCGATGTGCAGGGCACGAGGTAATTGAGGTAGATATTTATTTATTTATTTAACTAGGCAAGTCAGTTTAGAACAAAATCTTATTTACAGTGACAGCCTACCCCGGCCAAACCTGGGCCAATTGTGCGCCGCTCAATGGGACTTCCAATCACGGCCGGATGTGAAACAGTAATCTTGAAAATGTGAGGAATGTGTTTTTCTATGATTTTAATGTGAGTTCTACACCTGACATGTGAGTTTGATGTGGTTATTAGGCAGGAAATGCATTGAGGCTATTGTCAGGTAAAAACCCATTGATATCTCAGTCCTTTACATTCCACTGAGATCTGAATCGACACATTATTCATATCGCTCAGTTCCAAGGACAAATATTCCCTGTGAAGACTAGATGGTGATAAAGGCGCATTTTAATGCAGATTTGCTTGACAGAATGAATACATTCTCCTATCATCTGTCACTAGTGTCCCAGACACGTGAGCGGCGCGAGAGAGGATGCATTTGATGAGGTAGCAGATGTAAATCTGGATGCATAAATTATCATTCTGCTCGGTAACAAGCGGGCCGGTCTCTCGTTAGTGTTAAACACTTAGAAATAGCGAGTGTCGCATCGGAGCTCTGAGCTAATTAATTAAGAACTCAGTCTGGTAGGGTGAGAAGGAGCGCCCTGCTCACACACAGATGCATTCGCACGCACACACTGGAAAGATTTAGCATGGGCCCTCAGATCCTCAAAACGTTCCACAGCTGCACCATTGAGAGCATTTGGTGCGTACATTTACATTTACATTTACATTTTAGTCATTTAGCAGACGCTCTTATCCAGAGCGACTTACAAATTGGTGCATTCACCTTATAATATCCAGTGGAACAACCACTTTACAATAGTGCATCTAAATCTTTTAAGGGGGGGGTTAGAAGGATTACTTTATCCTATCCCAGGTATTCCTTGAAGAGGTGGGGTTTCAGGTGTCTCCGGAAGGTGGTGATTGACTCCGCTGTCCTGGCGTCGTGAGGGAGCTTGTTCCACCATTGGGGTGCCAGAGCAGCGAACAGTTTTGACTGGGCTGAGCGGGAACTGTGCTTCCTCAGAGGTAGGGAGGCGAGCAGGCCAGAGGTGGATGAACGGAGTGCCCTTGTTTGGGTGTAGGGCCTGATCAGAGCCTGAAGGTACGGAGGTGCCGTTCCCCTCACAGCTCCGTAGGCAAGCACCATGGTCTTGTAGCGGATGCGAGCTTCGACTGGAAGCCAGTGGAGAGAGCGGAGGAGCGGGGTGACGTGAGAGAACTTGGGAAGGTTGAACACCAGACGGGCTGCGGCGTTCTGGATGAGTTGTAGGGGTTTAATGGCACAGGCAGGGAGCCCAGCCAACAGCGAGTTGCAATAATCCAGACGGGAGATGACAAGTGCCTGGATTAGGACCTGCGCCGCTTCCTGTGTGAGGCAGGGTCGTACTCTGCGAATGTTGTAGAGCATGAACCTACAGGATCGGGTCACCGCCTTGATGTTGGTGGAGAACGACAGGGTGTTGTCCAGGGTCACGCCAAGGCTCTTAGCACTCTGGGAGGAGGACACAAGGGAGTTGTCAACCGTGATGGCGAGATCATGGAACGGGCAGTCCTTCCCCGGGAGGAAGAGCAGCTCCGTCTTGCCGAGGTTCAGCTTGAGGTGGTGATCCGTCATCCACACTGATATGTCTGCCAGACATGCAGAGATGCGATTCGCCACCTGGTTGTCAGAAGGGGGAAAGGAGAAGATTAATTGTGTGTCATCTGCATAGCAATGATATGAGAGACCATGTGAGGATATGACAGAGCCAAGTGACTTGGTGTATAGCGAGAATAGGAGTGGGCCAAGAACAGAGCCCTGGGGGACACCAGTGGTGAGAGCACGTGGTGCGGAGACAGATTCTCGCCACGCCACCTGGTAGGAGCGACCTGTCAGGTAGGACGCAATCCAAGCGTGCGCGGTGCCGGAGATGCCCAGCTCGGAGAGGGTGGAGAGGAGGATCTGATGGTTCACGGTATCAAAGGCAGCAGATAGGTCTAGAAGGATGAGAGCAGAGGAGAGAGAGTTAGCTTTAGCAGTGCGGAGAGCCTCCGTGACACAGAGAAGAGCAGTCTCAGTTGAATGCCCAGTCTTGAAACCTGACTGATTAGGATCAAGAAGGTCATTCTGAGAGAGATAGCAAGAGAGCTGGCCAAGGACGGTGCGTTCAAGAGTTTTGGAGAGAAAGGAAAGAAGGGATACTGGTCTGTAGTTGTTGACATCGGAGGGATCGAGTGTAGGTTTTTTCAGAAGGGGTGCAACTCTCGCTCTCTTGAAGACGGAAGGGACGTAGCCAGCGGTCAAGGATGAGTTGATGAGCGAGGTGAGGTAGGGGAGAAGGTCTCCGGAAATGGTCTGGAGAAGAGAGGAGGGGATAGGGTCAAGTGGGCAGGTTGTTGGGCGGCCGGCCGTCACAAGACGCAAGATTTCATCTGGAGAGAGAGGGGAGAAAGAGGTCAAAGCACAGGGTAGGGCAGTGTGAGCAGGACCAGCAGTGTCGTTTGACTTAGCAAACGAGGATCAGATGTCGTCAACCTTCTTTTCAAAATGGTTGACGAAGTCATCCGCAGAGAGGGAGGAGGAGGGGGGGGGGGGGGGAGGAGGATTCAGGAGGGAGGAGAAGGTATCAAAGAGCTTCCTAGGGTTAGAGGCAGATGCTTGGAGTTTAGAGTGGTAGAAAGTGGCTTTAGCAGCAGAGACAGAAGAGGAAAATGTAGAGAGGAGGGAGTGAAAGGATGCCAGGTCCGCAGGGAGGCGAGTTTTCCTCCATTTCCGCTCGGCTGCCCGGAGCCCTGTTCTGTGAGCGCGCAGTGAGTCGTCGAGCCACGGAGCAGGAGGGGAGGACCGAGCCGGCCTGGAGGATAGGGGACAGAGGAAATCAAAGGATGCAGAGAGGGAGGAGAGGAGGGTTGAGGAGGCAGAATCAGGAGATAGGTTGGAGAAGGTTTGAGCAGAGGGAAGAGATGATAGGATGGAAGAGGAGAGAGTAGCGGGAGAGAGAGAGCGAAGGTTGGGACGGCGCAATACCATCCGAGTAGGGGGAGAGTGAGAAGTGTTGGATGAGAGCGAGAGGGAAAAGGATACAAGGTAGTGGTCGGAGACTTGGAGGGGAGTTGCAATGAGATTAGTGGAAGAACAGCATCTAGTAAAGATGAGGTCAAGCGTATTGCCTGCCTTGTGAGTAGGGGGGGAAGGTGAGAGGGTGAGGTCGAAAGAGGAGAGGAGTGGAAAGAAGGAGGCAGAGAGGAATGAGTCGAAGGTAGACGTGGGGAGGTTAAAGTCACCCAGAACTGTGAGAGGTGAGCCATCCTCAGGAAAGGAACTTATCAAGGCGTCAAGCTCATTGATGAACTCTCCAAGGGAACCTGGAGGGCGATAAATGATAAGGATGTTAAGCTTGAAAGGGCTGGTAACTGTGACAGCATGGAATTCAAATGAGGAGATAGACAGATGGGTCAGGGGAGAAAGAGAGAATGTCCACTTGGGAGAGATGAGGATTCCAGTGCCACCACCCCGCTGGCTCGATGCTCTAGGGGTATGCGAGAACACGTAGTCAGACGAGGAGAGAGCAGTAGGAGTAGCAGTGTTATCTGTGGTAATCCATGTTTCCGTCAGCGCCAGGAAGTCTAGGGACTGGAGGGTAGCATAGGCTGAGATGAACTCAGCCTTGTTGGCCGCAGACCGGCAGTTCCAGAGGCTGCCGGAGACCTGGAACTCCACGTGGGTCATGCGCGCTGGGACCACCAGGTTAGAGTGGCAGCGGCCACGCGGTGTGGAGCGTTTGTATGGCCTGTGCAGAGGAGAGAGAACAGGGATAGACAGACACATAGTAGACAAGCTACAGAAGAGGCTACGCTAATGCAAATGAGATTGGAATGACAAGTGGACTACACGTCTCGAATGTTCAGGAAGTTAAGCTTACGTTGCAAAAATGTTATTGACTAAAATGATACAGTACTGCTGGCTGGTGGAGTAGGCTAGCTAGCAGTGGCTGCGTTGTTGACTTTGAACGTGTAGCTGGCTAGGTAACCTCGGTAGTTTCAGTACTACACCTTGTCATGATACAAAGCAACTTTGTAGCTAGCTAGCTAACATAACACTAATCAAGACGTTCCTTGTAGTGTATTTAGTTTCAACAATGCTGCTCGTCGGTAATAGTTGGCTGGGTTAGGAAAAATGGCGTCGCGGGGGACGGAAATAGCTGGCTAGCTAACCTCGATGGCTGGCTAGCTAACAATTATCAAGCTATGACAAAGACAACTAAGTAGCTAGCTAGGTAACACTGCACTAGTCAAATCGTCAAATCGTTCCGTTGTAACGTATTAGTATCTACAGCGCTGCTAGTCGGTAACGGTTGGCTAGCTGGCAGTGGGTTAATGATGACTAGGTGTGTTGAGTAAGTCTGGCGCCGCGTCGCGGCTAGCTAGCTCACCTCGATAATACTCAAACTCAAACTACACAATTATCTTAGATACAGAGACAGCAAAGACAACTATGTAGCTGGCTAACTAACACTAACACCACACTAATCAAGTCGTTACGTTGTAATGTAATAGTTTCTGCGGTGCTGCTAGTCGGTAGAAGTTGGCTAGCTAACAGTGATGACTAGCTAGCTAGCAGCTAGCAGCTAGCAGTGTTGACTACGTTAGGAGGACGAAGATAGCTAGCCTCGATAATTACTCAGTTACTCTAAACTACACAATTATCTTTGATACAAAGACGGCTATGTAGCTAGCTAAGAAGAATTGCTCAGATCAAACAAATCAAGCCGTTGTAATGTAGCGAAGTGTAATATTACCTGTGGAGCGAAGCGTGGTGCGACTGCTCGATCAGCTCCTTTGTCTTGTACGGCCAAGTACATCACTGGGGCCAAGCTTCCTGCTATCCAGGACCTCTATACCAGGCGGTGTCAGAGGAAGGCCCAAAAAATTGTCAGACTCCAGCCACCCACGTCATAGACTGTTCTCTTTGCTACCGAACGGAAAGCGGTACCAATGCACCAAGTCTGGAGCCAACAGGACCCTGAACAGCTTCTTCCCCCAAGACTGCTAAATAGTTAGTCTGGGTAGCTATTTGGTTAACTATTTAACTATCTGCAGTGACTTGTTTTACACTAACTTTTTTGACTCGTCACGTACGCTGCTGCTACAGTTTATTATCTCTCCTGTTGCCTAGTCACTTATTCCTAGCATCTCAGTGCTAGAGGCGTCACTACCCTGGTTCGATTCCAGGTTGTATCACAACCGGCCGTGATTGGGAGTCCCATAGGGCGGCGCACAATTGGCCCAGCGTCATCCGGGCTAGGGTTTGGCTGGGGTAGGCCGTCATTGTAAATAAGAATTTGTTCTTAACTGACTTGCCTAGTTAAATGAATGTTAAATAAATAAAAATATCTACCTCAATTACCTTGTGCCCTGCACATCGACTCTGTACTGATACCCCATGTATTTAGCCATGTTATCATTACTCATTGTAAATTTATTATTACTTTTATTTTCTATTATTTCTCTGTTTTCTTTCTCTCTGCATTGTTGGGAAGGGCCCGTAAGTAAGCATTTCACTGTTAAGTCTACACCAGTTGTTTACCAAGCATGTGATGAATAACATTTGATTTGATTAGAAAATGTAATATCACACACACACAAACACACACAATGAGAGTCTGATGTGATGTCTGCTACTACTTGCTGCCGTGGCAACAGTGAAGGCCTTCAAAGATGATCTAGGAGAACTTCAAAGCGACAGCAGGACTGCACGCAGGTGTGTGTGTGTGTGTGTGTTTGTGTGTTCAGTGGCTGATAGAGATGGGAGGATGAGAGATGAAATTAAACAAGTTTAAACCTCTTGACATGCCCAACAGGCGCTTGGGTTTATACCTTAGACAGGCTGGCATCTTTGTAGATTTTGTGCACTGTGCACACGTGTGTGTGTGTGTGTGTGTGTGTGTGTGTGTTTGGGTCCTTTTTTATTACACCATGTTTCATTGTGGATCCGACTAAAGTATTCCGACGTGTGTCTCTGTGTTTGTGCTTCAGTTGTTTCTGCATAAACACTTTACTTTCTGCGTAAACGCGGGACAGCGGCAGCAGGTATTTTGTTTGTTTGGGATCATGAGAGTTGTTTGTAAAAGGAAGGTGTGATCTACACTCCTCTGAACCCTCCCAAAATAAAGAAGACAAGGAAAAACCTCTATCCCGCCATGCAAATGAGCATGGCTGCGTCAGTTAGATTTCTACGTCCGCGTCGCTATAGCAACAACAAAAAGAACTACAAAGCAGTGAAAACCCGTTTTCTCTCTCTTCTTTCATCCCAGTGCCGTTCAGATCATTAGCATAAAGATGGAGGGATGTGCTGCGGACAGAGAAATGGGGGAGAAGGAGAGTTACATAGGCAGCCTGTTCTCCAGATGAGCTGCTTCCACAACAATGAGCTCCTAATGATAGTGGAACATCAACAATAACATCAACTAAATGCTAATGAAAGGAGAGAAACAACACACTCTGCCTCAGTACCTCCACCCTAGCATTTCCATCTCTTAAGAATCTGGCTTCTCCTTTCTTATGGCGGCCCGTGGCTGGGCGTGATGGGGCTGGGGCGGGGGGCGCTGCTGGGTGGAGGGGTCCAGGGAAGGTGGGGATGGTAAGGGTGGATCTGTGAAATGGATCTTGGGGGATGGAAAGCTCTACGTGACTCAGTAGTGGAAGTCCCCTGGTGGCCATATAGACTGGCCTAGGTTGAAAGAGGGTTGTTACCACAGCTCAATACTTTACACCAGAACAAAGGTTTAAGGAACTAGTGGGACCTGATCAACTGTTTAGATATGTTGAGTGCCTGATTGGGATGTGATTCCATCTGTGGAAAGGCCTACTACATTCAGGTTAACTAAATCAGTCACAAAGTAAGAGAGCTATTCAGTGTACAGTTGTCTCTTTTCAAATCAAATGCTTCGTGAACAACAGATGGACACTAACAGCAAAAAGCTTATTTATGGGCCCTTCCCAACAATGCAGAGAGAAATTATAGAAAGATAATTACCCAAGGAATAAATACACAATGAGTAACGATATATACACGGCGTACCAGTACAGTGTCGATGTGCAGGGGTACTAGGTAATGGAGGTAGATGCATTACATGACCAAACGTATGTGGATACCTGCTCGTTGAACGTTTCATTCCAAAATCATGGGAATTAATATGGAGTTGATCTCCCCAGAATGGGTCAGTGGTGCTAGGGTAGTCGGGCCACCAGCCGGTGGGTTGACTTCTGCAAGGGGAACTTTTCCCAAGGTTGTGCATACTTTTGGCCATGTAGTGTATGTGTACATCTGCTTGTCGAACATCTCATTCCAGAATCATGGTTAATAATATGGAGATGGTCCCCCTTTGCTGCTATAACAGCCTCCAGTCTTCTGGGAAGACATTCCAATAGATGTTGGAACATTGCTGCGGGGACTTGCATGCATTCAGCCACAAGAGCATTTGTGAGGTCGGCAATGATGTTGGGCAATTAGGCCTGGCTCGCAGTCAGCGTTCCAATTCATCCCAAAGGTGTTTGATGGGGTTGAGGTCAGGGCTCTGTGCAGGTCAGTCAAGTTCTTCCACACGATCTCAGCAAATCATTTCTGTATGAACCTCGCTTAGTGCATGGGGGCATTGTCATGCTGAAACAGGAAAGGACCTTCCCTTCACTGGAACTGTTGCCACAAAGTTGGAAGCACAGAATGTCATTGCATGCTGTAGCGTTTAGATTTCCCTTCACTGGATCTAAGGGACCTAGCCCGACCCATGAAAAACAGCCCCAGACCATTATTCCTCCTCCATCAAACTTTACAATGCATTGCCAGTCAGGGGTGGCAGTATTTTTGGAGCCCACTGTACAGTGTATGTACATATAGGTAGGGATAAGTGACTAGGCAACAGGATAGATAATAAACAGTAACAACAGCATATGTGATGAGTCAGAAAGGGTCAGTGCAGACAGTCTGGGTAGTTATTGGTTAACTATTTAGCAGTCTTACGTCTTGGGGGTAGAACCTGTTCAGGGTCCTATTGGTTCTAGACTTGGTGCAGAGTTTATTTCAATGAGGCTACCCTGTATAAATAAAGGTTAAACAGTAAGAAATCTGGTTCTGTTTCCTTCAGGGCTGTTAGCCATTCATTACAATAGTTTTGCCAAGTAATACTCATTATGTAAATATCTGTACATGTTGGTTTAGTGCATAGATGATTTTGCATACTATGGCAACTTCATGAATGATGTATGAATCCAAAGTGGTATAAATGCCTAGCAGAGATGGGAGAATCCCCTCCAGATATGGAATACCTCTGCTGATCTCTCTGTATCCCCCCTTTATGCACTCTGCTGGTCCTCCCTCTGCTGGTCCTCCCTCTGCTGATCTCTCTGTATCCCCCCTTTATGCACTCTGCTGGTCCTCCCTCTGCTGGTCCTCCCTCTGCTGATCTCTCTGTATCCCCCCTTTATGCACTCTGCTGGTCCTCCCTCTGCTGGTCCTCCCTCTGCTGTTCCTCCCCTCCCTCTGCTGTTCCTCCCCTCCCTCTGCTGTTCCTCCCTCTGCTGTTCCATAGAGCTGCATCTGCAACTATTTACATGCGGTCTCCAGTGACTGTTACAGGCATCTCAATAGCCTCCTCCTCTTTCTATAGGCGCTGCAATGAAGCAAAGACGGGATGTATGGCAAGTTATCTTGTTCCCTAGTTGCCATTGACTAGTTGGGGCTGTGGCTTGTACAGTTGTTTTTATACATAATAAACAGCATGGGAGTTGGAAGTCATCCCTGTGGTGCACCTTTATTCACAGTTAGCACTGAGGCTGAGGTGGAGTGGTGAACTCTATATCACACAGGCCTTTAGCCTGATCTGCCCAACAACAGGCCTGTATCTTAACCCACACACACACACCATCACCATTACCCTCCTGCTCTACTGTCTGCATACAGGCCTCTCAGACAGTCAGTTACTGGTCTCTTGCAGTTCTGCTTGAGGGGAGGCATTGTGTGTGAGCACGTGTATGTGAGGCATACAGTATGTGTGTATGTGCACGTGTATGGGTGTGTGAGGCATACAGTATGTGTGTATGTGCACGTGTATGGGTGTGTGAGGCATACAATATGTGTGTATGTGCACGTGTATGGGTGTGTGTGAGGCATACAGTATGTGTGTATGTGCACGTCTATGGGTGTGTGTGAGGCATACAGTATGTGTGTATGTGCACGTCTATGGGTGTGTGTGAGGCATCCAATATGTGTATGTGCACGTCTATGGGTGTGTGTGAGGCATACACTATGTGTGTATGTGCACGTCTATGGGTGTGTGTGAGGCATACAGTATGTGTATGTGCACGTCTATGGGTGTGTGTGAGGCATACACTATGTGTGTATGTGCTCGTCTATGGGTGTGTGTGAGGCATACAGTATGTGTATGTGCACGTCTATGGGTGTGTGTGAGGCATACACTATGTGTGTATGTGCACGTCTATGGGTGTGTGTGAGACAAGGCGTCGTGTGGTTTCAGAGGTCTGGAAAAAGACGGGAGCTCTGGAGCCTCCTGTCTGGCATGCGGCTAGGAGGAAGCCCTGTCATCCTTAAGACACTCACGCTCTTCCTCTTCCTCTCCCTCTCTTTCCCCCTCTTTTTATCCCTTTAAGATGGAGGGATGAGAGGATGGCACATCTCTAATTTGATTCTCCTCTCCTTCCACTTCTCTGACCAGAAGCCATTTAAAGCCGTGGGCCACCGAGGAGCTGGCATCCCCCTCTTTCTTCTCCTCCTTCTCCTTCTCTCCACCAGGCCTCCCTCCGTCTTCTCTCTGCCCTCTCATCTCACCCCTTTCTCTGTGATTGATGGTGACTGACTGACTGCTGCTCCCTGTCTCACACACTCCCAGATACATATTTAGGCCCACACACACATGGTCATCATACACACACACACACACACACACACACACACACACACACACACACACACACACACACACACACACACATACATACATATGGTCACTCTCACTTCCTCAGATGGCCTCATGCGTTCATCTATATACAACTGTCAAGTGTTAAATACATGCTTATTACACTCACACATGCACACTCACATTCATACGCACACACTCACATGCACACTCACACGCACACACACACACGCCCACACACATGCACACGCACACAAACGGGCTCGGAGTGACAACACTTCTCACACTCTCAACACACCCAACTTCTGTCTTCCTCCTTATTTGAAAGTTTCAAAGAAGTTAAACCTGCTATTTCTGTCACATCCTTTCCTTCTCACTGTTTACCTCTCTCTTTTCCTCCCGTCTTTTCTGCGCGACTTTTTTTCACATCCTTTTGTGTCTGGCTGCTTTGCACAGCACCCTGAAGCCAGTCATATTGCCTGCCTGATTAATAATTACAGAGTACACAACGGCGGGGGAAAAAACAATTTCTGCCATCTTTGATGTCCAACATGAGAGAGACCAAAATTACAAAGAGACAGAGGAACGCTATAAAGAGGAGGAAAAAACATCTTCTTTTACTATTTTCTTTCTTTTTTCGTTGCCTCCTTTCCCCCGTTGTTGTTGTTATTATTATCTGACTGTCGGGTGGTGCGGTAAATTAGGAAGGCAGTGGTGAGGGAAGAAATAATGTTTCTCCTTTTCTGTCTGTTCTATTCCCAGAACATTACAAAACACGTCCACACACACTTGTGTGGGTGTCTGGCAGTGACCAATGACTCGTCTTCACTCTGAGCATTAGACATAGACCTCGTCCCAATGACACTCTGTTCCCTACACACTGCACTACTTTAGACCAATGGCACCCTGTTCCCTACACACTGCACTACTTTAGACCAATGGCACCCTGTTCCCTACACACTGCACTACTTTAGACCATGGCACCCTGTTCCCTACACACTGCACTACTTTAGACCAGGACCCAGAGGGTCAGAGTATTATTCTGTCCTGAAATGAAATGTTTAATTCTGTGTATTTAATGTATAAAGTTCAGGAGTGTAAAGGGCTATGTGTGTCACTCCTGTTTGACTTCTCAGTGTTGTTTCTTGTCTGATACTTCAGTCTGTGTGTTACTTAGTCTGAGTTTGTGTCTGTCTCCTGACCAAAGGGAATCTTATTCCCTCACTTCCATCCATTCCAACACACACACACACACACACACACACTAGACATGCTCTGAAGGCAGGTTTGACAGTTGCGGTGTAGCATTGTGTGATCCTGACTTGAAGACTGTCTCTGCTCTGACAGTTCTTTATGCTGGGACTCCCTATATTGCTGACACACACACACACACACACACACACACACACACACACACACACACACACACACACACACCCATAAACAAAGCCCTTGTTTGCTGAGTTATCACTCCAACCTTCACTTCTGCTACACAACCATTAAAGGTTTGAACTGAGAAGTGATGGACAGCAGAGGGTTTTGCGGTGAACAAAATCAATCATATTACAGAGAAAATACAAACTCCTTATATTTTTATGTATCACTTTGTCTTTTATCATTTGTGTGTGTGTGTGTATTACTGTGTGTATATGTATTAATGTGTGTGTGTGTGTGTTAGAGGTCGATCGATTATGCTTTTCCGACGCCGATACCGATTATTGGAGGACCGAAAAGGCCGATACCGATTATTGGAGGACCGAAAAGGCCGATGCCGATTAATCGGCCGATTTAATAAATAAAAAAACGAATCATAATAATACATTTTAAAAAAAGAATAATTTAAAAAAAAAATAAAAAAAAATAAAAACAAATATTTGTAATAATGACAATTACAACAATACTGAATGAAAACTTATTTTAACTTAATATAATACATCAAAAAAATTAATTTAGCCTCAAATGTATAATGAAACATGTTCAATTTGGTTTAAATAATGCAAAAACAAAGTGTTGGAGAAGAAAGTAAAAGTGCAATATGTGCCATGTAACAAAGCTAACGTTTAAGTTCCTTGCTCAGAACATGAGAACATATGAAAGCTGGTGGTTCCTTTTAACATGAGTCTTCAATATTCCCAGGTAAGAAGTTTTAGGTTGTAGTTATTATAGGAATTATAGGACTATTTCTCTCTATACGATTTGTATTTCATATACCTTTGACTATTGGATGTTCTTATAGGCACTTTAGTATTGCCAGTGTAACAGTATAGCTTCCGTCCCTCTCCTCGCTCCTACCTGGGCTTGAACCAGGAACACATCGACAACAGCTACCCTCGAAGCAGCGTTACCCATGCAGAGCAAGGGAAACAACTACTCCAAGTCTCAGAGCGAGTGACGTTTGAAACGCTATTAGCGCGCACCCGGCTAACTAGCTAGCTATTTCACATCGGTTACACCAGCCTAATCTTGGGAGTTGACAGGCTTGAAGTTATAAACAGCACAATGCATTGCGAAGAGCTGCTGGCAAAACGCAGTAAAGTGCTGTTTTGAATGAACTCTTACGAGCCTGCTGCTGCCTACCACCGCTCAGTCAGACTGCTCTGTCAAATCATAGACTTAATTATAACATAATAACACACAGAAACACGAGCCTTAGGTCATTAATATGGTCGAATCCGGAAACTATCACGTTTATTCTTTCAGTGAAATACGGAACCGTTCCGTATTTTATCTAACGGGTGGCATCCATAAGTCTAAATATTCCTGTTACATTGCACAACCTTCAATGTTATGTCATAATTACGTACAATTCTGGCAAATTAGTTCGCAACGAGCCAGGCGGCCCAAACTGTTGCATATACCCTGACTCTGCATGTAATGAACGGAAGAGAAGTGACACAATTTCACCTGGTTAATATTGCCTGCTAACCTGGATTTCTTTGAGCTAAATATGCAGGTTTAAAAATATGTACTTCTGTGTATTGATTTTAAGAAAGGCATTGATGTTTATGGTTAGGTACAGTCGTGCAACGATTGGGCTTTTTTCGCAAATGCGCTTTTGTTAAATCATCCCCCGTTTGGCGAAGTTGGCTGTCTTTGTTAGGAAGAAATAGTATTCACACAGTTCGCAACGAGCCAGGTGGCCCAAACTGCTGCATATACCCTGACTCTGTTGCAGAGGTGACACATTTTCCCTAGTTAAAATAAATTCATGTTAGCAGGCAATATTAACTAAATATGCAGATTTAAAAATATATACTTGTGTATTGATTTTTAAGAAAGACATTGATGTTTATGGTTAGGTACAAGTTGGAGCAACCTTTTTCGCGAACGCGCACCGCATCGATTATATGCAACGCAGGACAGGCTAGATAAACTAGTAATATCATCAACCATGTGTAGTTAACTAGTGATTATGATTGATTGTTTTTTAGAAGATAAGTTTAATGCTAGCTAGCAACTTACCTTGTCTTCTTACTGCATTCGCATAACAGGCAGGCTCCTTGTGGAGTGCAATGTAAAGCAGGTGGTTAGAGCGTTGGACTAGTTAACCGTAAGGTTGCAAGATTGAATCCCCAAGCTGACAAGGTAAAAATCTGTCGTTCTGCCCCTGAACAAGGCAGTTAACCCACCGTTCCTAGGCCGTCATTGAAAATAAGAATGTGTTCTTAACTAACTTTCCTAGTTATAAATATAAAAAATATTTAAAAAATCGGCAAATCGGTGGCCAAAAATACCAATTATCGATTGTTATGAAAACTTGAAATCGGCCCTAATTAATCGGCCATTCCGATTAATCGGTCGACCTCTAGTGTGTGTGTGTTCATGTTTTTGTGTGTGTGTATTAATGTATCAAATCAAATGTTATTTGTCACATGCGCTAAATACAACAAGTGTAGACTTTACCGTGAAATGCTTACTTACAAGCCCTTAACCAACAGTGCAGTTCAAGAAGAGTTAAGAAAATATTTACCAAGTAGACTAAAGTAAAAAGTAATAATAAAAGTAACACAATAAGAATAACAATAACGATGCTATATACAGGGGGCACCGGTACCCAGTCAGTGTGCGGGGGTACAGGCTAGTTGAGGTAATCTGTATAGGTAGGTGGGGGCGAAGTGACTATGCATAGGTAACAAACAAACAGCTAGTGTACAAAGGGTGGGGGGTCATGTATATTGTCCGGTGGCGATTTTATGAATTGTTCAGCGGTCTTATGGCTTGGGGTTAGAAGCTGTTAACCTCTATGGGCTAGGTGGGACGCTTGCTCAACAGCCAGTGGAATCCCGTGGCGCGATATTCAAATACCTTAGAAATGCTATTACTTCTATTTCTCAAACATATGACTATTTTACACCATTTTAAAGACAAGACTCTCGTTAATCTAACCACACTGTCCGATTTCCAAAAGGCTTTACAACGAAAGCAAAACATTAGATTAAGTCAGCAGAGTACCCAGCCAGAAATAATCAGACACCCATTTTTCAAGCTAGCATATAATGTCACAAAAACCAAAACCACAGCTAAATGCAGCACTAACCTTTGATGATCTTCATCAGATGACACTCCTAGGACATTATGTTATACAATACATGCATGTTTTGTTCAATCAAGTTCATATTTATATCAAAAACCAGCTTTTTACATTAGCATGTGACTAGCATGTGACTAGCATTCCCACCGAACACTTCCGGTGAATTTACTAAATTACTCATGATAAACGTTCACAAAAAACATAACAATTATTTTAAGAATTATAGATACAGAAGTCCTTTATGCAATCGCGGTGTCCGATTTTAAAATAGCTTTTCGGTGAAAGCACATTTTGCAATATTCTGAGTAGATAGCCCGGCCATCACGGGCTAGCTATTTTGACACCCACCAAGTGTGGTACTCACCAAACTCAGATTTACTATAAGAAAAATTGGATTACCTTTGCTGTTCTTCGTCAGAATGCACTCTCAGGACTTCTACTTCAATAACAAATGTTGGTTTGGTTCCAAATAATCCATAGTTATATCCAAATAGCGGCGTTTTGTTCGTGCGTTCAAGACACTATCCGAAGGGTAAAGAAGGGTGACATGCCCGGCGCGTTTCGTGACAAAGAAATTCAAAATATTCCATTACCGTACTTCGAAGCATGTCAAACGCTGTTTAATATCAATTTTTATGCGATTTTTCTCGTAAAAAAGCGATAATATTCCGACCGGGAAACCCTGTTTTCGTTCAAAGACGAAAAAATAAAAACATGGTGTCGGCTCGTGCACGCGCCCCCAGTCTCATTGTTCTCAGATCGACCACTATCCAAATGCGCTACAGTTTTTCTGCCATGGCCTGCAAAGTCACCATTCAACGTTCTGGCGCCTTCTGAGAGCCTATGGGAGCGTTAGAAAATGTCACGTTATGCCAGAGATCCCCTGTTTTGGATAGAGACGATCAAGAAATAGTCAGAGAGAGCGCTTCATGTTTGGAATCTTCTCAGGTTTTGGCCTGCCAAATGAGTTCTGTTATACTCACAGACACCATTCAAACAGTTTTAGAAACTTTAGGGTGTTTTCTATCCAAATCAAACAATTATATGCATATTCTAGTTACTGGGCAGGAGTAGTAACCAGATTAAATCGGGTAAGTTTTTTATCCGGCCGTGTAAATACTGCCCCCTATCCCCAACAGGTTAAGGAGCCTTTAGGTCCTAGACTTGGAGCTCCAGTACCGCTTGCTGTTGGGTAGCAGAGAGAACAGTCTATAACTTGGGTGACTGGAGTCTCTGACAATTTTATGGGCTTTGCTCTGACACCGCCTATTATATAGGTCCTGGATGGCAGGAAGCTTGGCCCCAGTGATGTACTGGGCCGTTTGCACTACCCTCTGTAGTACCTTGCAGTCAGATGCCGAGCAGTTGCCATACCAGGCAGTGATATAACTGGTCAGGATGCTCTCGATGGTGCACCTTTTAGAACCTTTTGAGAATCTGGGGACCCATGCCAAATCTTTTCAGTCTCCTGAGGGGGAAAAGGTTTTCTCGTGCCCTCTTCACGACTGTCTTGGTATGTTTGGACCATGATAGTTTGTTGGTGATGTGAACACCAAGGAACTTGAAACTCGCGACCCGCTCCACTACAGCCCTGTCGATGTTAATGTGGGCCTGTTCGGCCCGCCTTTTCCTGTAATCCATGATCAGTTTCTTTGTCTTGCTCACATTGAGGGAGAGGTTGTTGTCCTGCCAGTTCTCTGACCTCCTCCCTATAGGGCGTCTCATCGATGTCGGTGATCAGTCCTACCACTGTTGTGTTGTCAGCAAAGTTAATGATGGTGTTGGAGTCGTGTTTGGCCACGCAGTCGTGGGTGATCAGGGAATACAGGAGGGGACTAAGTACACACCCCTGAGGGGCCCCAGTGTTAAAGATCAGCATGGCAGATGTGTTGTTGCCTACTCTTACCACCTGGGTGCGCCCGTCAGGAAGTCCAGGATCCAGTTGCAGAGGGAGGTGTTTAGTTCCAGGGTGATGAGCTTTATGGGCACTATGCTGTTGAACGCTGAGCTGTAGTCAATGAACAGCATTCTCACATAGGTGTTCCTTTTGTCCAGGTGGGAAAGGGCAGTGTGGAGTGTGATTGAGATTGCGTCATCTGTGCATCTGTTGGGGCGGTATGCGAATTGGAGTGGGTCTAGGGTGTCCGGGAAGATGCTGTTGATGTGAGCCATGACCAGCCTTTCAAAGCTCTTCATGGCTACCGACGTGAGTGCCACGGGGCGGTAATCATATAGGCAGGTTACCTTCGCTTCCTTAGGCACAGTGTTAATGTGTGTATGTGTTTCAGGGAGAAGGAGGAGCAGATGGGACGTGAGAGGGAGTGTCAGCGGCAGCAGACCCAGCAGGCGGAGAATGCTCTGGAACACTTTAAGAAGCAAGTAGAGATCAGCTCAGAGAAGACCTACGCTAACATGAAACTACAGGTAACATGCTGATAATATTACATGAAGCTACAGGTAACATGCTGATAATACTACATGAAGCTACAGGTAACATGCTGATAATACTACATGAAGCTACAGGTAACATGCTGATAATACTACATGAAGCTACAGGTAACATGCTGATAATACTACATGAAGCTACAGGTAACATGCTGATAATACTACATGAAGCTACAGGTAACATGCTGATAATACTACATGAAGCTACAGGTAACATGCTGATAATACTACATGAAGCTACAGGTAACATGCTGATAATACTACATGAAGCTACAGGTAACATGCTGATAATACTACATGACGCTACAGGTAACATGCTGATAATACTACATGACGCTACAGGTAACATGCTGATAATACTACATGACGCTACAGGTAACATGCTGATAATACTACATGAAACTACAGGTAACATGCTGATAATACTACATGAAACTACAGGTAACATGCTGACAATACTACAGGTAACATACTGATAATACTACATGAAACTACAGGTAACATGCTGATAATACTACAGGTAACATGCTAATAATACTACATGAAACTACAGGTAACATACTGATAATACTACATGAAACTACAGGTAACATACTGATAATACTACATGAAACTACAGGTAACATACTGATAATACTACATGAAACTACAGGTAACATACTGATAATACTACATGAAACTACAGGTAACATGCTGATAATACTACATGAAACTACAGGTAACATGCTGACAATACTACAGGTAACATACTGATAATACTACATGAAACTACAGGTAACATGCTGATAATACTACAGGTAACATGCTAATAATACTACATGAAACTACAGGTAACATACTGATAATACTACATGAAACTACAGGTAACATACTGATAATACTACATGAAACTACAGGTAACATACTGATAATACTACATGAAACTACAGGTAACATACTGATAGTACTAAACTCAGCAAAAAAAGAAACCTCTCACTGTCAACTGCGTTTATTTTCAGCAAACTTAACATGTGTAAATATTTCTATGAACATTACAAGATTCAACAACTGAGACATAAACTGAACAAGTTCCACATACATGTGACTAACAGAAATTGAATAATGTGTCCCTGAACAAAGGGGGGGTCAAAATCAAAAGTAACGGTCAGTATCTGGTGTAGCCACCAGCTGCATTAAGCACTGCAGTTCATCTCCTCCTCATGGACTGCACCAGATTTGTCAGTTCTTGCTGTGAGATGTTACCCCACTCTTCCACCAAGGCACCTGCAAGTTCCCAGACATTGCTGGGGGGAATGGCCCTAGCCCTCACCCTCCGATCCAGCACATCCCAGACGTGCTCAATGGGATTGAGATCCAGGCTCTTCGCTGGCACATTCCTGTCTTGCAGGAAATCACGCACAGAACGAGCAGTATGGCTGGTGGCATTGTCATGCTGGAGGGTCATCTCAGGATGAGCCTGCAGGAAGGGTACCACATGAAGGGAGGAGGATGTCTTCCCTGTAACGCACAGCATTGAGATTGCCTGCAATGACAACAAGCTCAGTCTGATGATGCTGTGACACACTGCCCCAGACCATGACGGACCCTCCACCTCCAAATCGATCCCGCTCCAGAGTACAGGCCTCGGTGTAACGCTCATTCCTTCGACGATAAACGCGAATCCGACCATCACCCCTGGTAAGACAAATCCGTGACTCGTCAGTGAAGAGCACTTTTTGCCAGTCCTGTCTGGTCCAGCGACGGTGGGTTTGTGCCCATAGGCGACGTTGTTGTCGGTGATGTCTGGTAAGGACCTGCCTTACAACAGGCCTACAAGCCCTCAGTCCAGCTTCTCTCAGCCTATTGCGGACAGTCTGAGCACTGATGGAGGGATTGTGCGTTCCTGGTGTAACTCAGGCAGTTGTTGTTGCCATCCTGTACCTGTCCTTCAGGTGTTATTTTCGGATATACCGATCCAGTGCAGGTTTTGTTACACGTGGTCTGCCAACTGTGAGGACGATCAGCTGTCCGTCCTGTCTCCCTGTAGTGCTGTCTTAGGCGTCTCACAGTACGGACATTGCAATTTGTCCCTGGTCATCTTTCTTTTGGTATTTTTCGGAGTCAGTAGAAAGACATCCTTTAGTGTCCTAAGTTTTCATAACTGTGACCTTAATTGCCTACCGTCTGTAAGCTGTTAGTGTCTTAACGACCGTTCCACAGGTGCATGTTCATTAATGGTTCCTTGAACAAGCATGGGAAACAGTGTATAAACCCTTTACAATGAAGATCTGTGAAGTTATTTCCATTTTTACGAATGATCTTTGAAAGACAGGGTCCTGGAAAAGGGACGTTTTGCAGTGTCCTTCCAGTTGTCTGTTTAGTGGAGTGTCCTTCCAGTTGTTGGAGGGGATGTATAATTTCTGAAGGTTTGTATTGATGTTGTCTTTGTAGTGTTTCCTTTGTCCGCCAAGGGCTCGCTGACTTTCCTTCAACTGGAAGTACATGATCTGTTTTGGGAGGCGTGAGTTGGGCATCCGGATCACATGACCTGTCCAATTAGAGTTGGGGTTGTAATATATATTTTTATTTGTATTTTATTTAACCTTTATTTAACTAGGCAAGTCAGTTAAGAACAAATTGTTATTTACAATGACGGCCTACCTGGGAACAGTGGGTTAACTGTCTTGTTCATGGGCAGAAGGACAGAGTTTTACCTTGTCAGCTTGGAGATTGGATCCATCATCCTTTCGGTTACTGGCCCAATGCTCTAACCACCTTTAGTGGTGATGCTGTTTATTTTGGCCTCCTCCAGCACGCTGGTGTTGGTTGTCAGCTTTGTAGTCCATCGTCTCTGACCCTAGCGTGCCCACTCACACACTTCCCCTGTCCCCTCTTTCCTATCTCGTCAACACAGAGAGTGGAGGCTGGATGACAAACAGACAGTGATCAAACCAAGACAATGCCGATGACTACAGGCCCGTCTCTCTCACACACACACACACACACACACACACACACACACACACACACACACACACACACACACACACACACACACACACACACACACTTCTCTGAGTTAGGGAGACACAGCCTGGCCACAGATGCACAGGGGCGCCATGCTGGCTGCACACAGATTCCTCTGTCTCTCATTCTCTCCCTCTCTTTCTCTCTCCTTCTTGCTCTCTCTCTCTCGTTCATGCTCTCTTTCTCTTTCCCTCTCTCTCATTCTCTCTCTCTCATTCCCTCTTTCTCACAGCTGATTTAAACATGTTCCTTTAAAGGCCCTCTATTTGTGATTAGCTATATTATCTTCACAGAGTGCTAGGTGGCAAAATATGAGGAAAGCAAAGAATGATTCTATGTTCCCATAAATTTCAATCTCACTCTGTGACTCTTACAGCCATATCATTTTAATGAACAATTTAAAGTGGCCTGAGTTAACAATCATACAGTGTTTAGTTCTATCACTAAAGCCCTTGACTTTGTGGAGTGGGCCAGGTGGTACTGATGTGGAGTGGGCCGGGTGGTACTGATGTGGAGTGGGCCGGGTGGTACTGATGTGGAGTGGGCCGGGTGGTACTGATGTGGAGTGGGCCGGGTGGTACTGATGTGGAGTGGGCCGGGTGGTACTGATGTGGAGTGGGCCGGGTGGTACTGATGTGGAGTGGGCCGGGTGGTATTGATGTGGAGTGGACCGGGTGGTATGGATGTGGAGTGGACCGGATGGTATTGATGTTAGATGCCGTCACAGAGGACGCGTCTCTAAACAGTGGAGTGATGGAGTAATTAGTCTATTTCACTGGGCCGCTGTTTAACACTTGGCAGAATGTGGGCTGTGGATTATTGAGAGATAACTAATCGATGCAGACTTAGCTGTAAACTATGTGAGAGAGAACTACAGAGTGTGAGCACTTCTGCGCAGAGTGTGTGTGTGGGCTTCATTGACAGAGCACGTGTTTCATTGTGAACAGTGGAGATGTTCTGCGCTAATTAGTATGTTACTGTTGGCCTTTAACATGGAACTTATTGGCATGGTGTGGGTGGGAATATCATAGAATAGACATACAGTAGGCCTAACTGACAGCACCATGGGCAGTCACACTCCTCCTCTTCCCCCTATCCTTCTCTCTCCTTTTACTCTCCTCCTCCTCTCCCCAGCGATCCCCTGGACTCCCGATCTTCCATCTCTCTCTATCCTCGTCTCACATCAAAGTCATGAGAGAGCATCAATCTTCTCTGCATCCTCCCCCCTCTCGCTTTTTCTCTCATCCATCTCTCTACATCTCTTTCTATCTCCATTTTGCCCTATCTTTAAGAATATAAGAAAGCATCTTAAGTCTGTCCTCTGTCTGTCCTCTGTCTGTCCTCTGTCTGTCTCTCTGTCTGTCTCTCTGTCTGTCTCTCTGTCTGTCTCTCTGTCTGTCTCTCTGTCTGTCTCTGTGTGAGTGTTATGTTGGTGTTAAACTGTATCGATAGGGTTGTGTCTAAATGGATTACTGCTCATGTTAAAAGCTTGCACTCTGCTGGATGCCGTTTAAAGAAAATTAACTGCCCTATTGTGAGTGTAGAATATAAAGACACACCGCACCATGTGGAACAGAAACTGTCGCTCATCAAAGGATGTTTTCACATAATAACAGGATTAATCACAACGTATTGCCATAGTGCCATTCTCTCACCTGTCTGTAGATAAGTCATTGGGAAAGATTCCATCTCTCCTTTTCTATGTAAATGACAGTTGTCTGTGCCAGGATGTCACCGAGTAACCTCTTTCATTACTTTCATTACATCTTTCATTACATTAGGTTTCTCTCGCCCTCTCTGTGCATGGAACATATGTTGCTATTGTCATTGAGAATCACAGAGTGATCTTTCTCTCCCTCCTTCTGTAGATGGATAAGGTGGAGGAGGATCTGACCCGCTCCAAGTCCCTAAGAGAGAAACAGGCCAAGGAGTTCTCCTACCAAGTGGAGGAGCTCAAACAGAAATACGAACAGCAGGTCAGTGGGAGAGAGGGGGACTTGATACTGTTATGTTTTTGCCCAAAAATGTCTTGTTTAAACTTTAAGCATTTCCTATAATTTTGGGATTAATACAGTGTATTTGAATATGGGGACATTCTGACATCATCCTCTACATGAGCCATCTATATTGCCTCATCACAAAAGACACAGATGATATTCAACAGAGATTTGTGGTCTTAATCAACTATTAAACCCCCAATGGAAAACTCTGATTCAATCTCTGTTTGGCTCATACCATCAGTTTATCATCCAGCCCCATCAGTTTCCTCTGATTAGAAATCTACAAACCATTTTCCTTTTCTATTGAAATCTAAATCACTGATATAAAGTCTACTTTTATGAGGAGAAAATTCAATTAAACCACTGGAATGTCCATTATCTGGTGGAAATGATGGGATTGTATGAAGAATTGGAGCTTGAAGGCATCTAACACAAACCATACCCTTTTATTGCTGCTCAGTTTAGCCTCTTTGGAATCATGAAGTTAACCTCAAAGGGATCAGTCCCCCCCCCGCGGGACGGTTGAGCTAATGTGATTAGAACGACGTAAGTAACAAGAACATTTCCCAGGACATAGACGTTTTATGTGGGCAGAAAGCTTAAATTCTTGTTAATCTAACTACGCTATCCAATTTACAGTAGCTATTACAGTGAAAAAATACCATGCTACTGTTTGAGGAGAGTGCACAAAAAAAAACTTATCACAGCAACTGGTTTGATACATTCACCTCTGAAGGTAAATAATGTACTTACATTCAGTAATCTTACTCTAATTTGTCATCCTGAGGGTCCCAGAGATAAAATGAAGCATAGTTTTGTTTGGTAAAATGTATTTTTATATTCAAATATAGAAACTGGGTTCTACATTTTAAACCCCTGCTGTGTCTACCGCCCCCCATCTAGATGTGTGAAGGTTAGTGTCTTTTCTGTAGGGAAGCTAATTATCCATCATTTATGACCTTCCTGGGAGTGTGTAAACATATTTTTTATTACAATATCATTTGTGTATGTTCTCTATAGTTATGTACTTCAAAATGTATCAATTGACCAATTCGGCACATTTAGGCAGACTTGATACAACATTTTTAACAGAAATGCAATGATTCATTGGATCAGTCTAAAACTTTGCACATACACTGCTGCCATCTAGTGGCCACAATCTAAATTGCGCCTAGACTCCTATGTGATATACATTTACATTTTAGTAATTTAGCAGACGCTCTTATCCAGAGCGACTTACAGTAGTGAATGCATACATTTCATTAAAAGAAATTCCGTACTGGTCCCCCGTGGGAATCGAACCCACAACCCTGGCGTTGCAAACGCCATGCTCTACCAACTGAGCCACACGGGACCACGTGCATTTCAAAGATGATGGAACCAAAAAAATTGGAAGCGCATGTTTTTTTCTTTGTATTCTCTTTTACCAGATCTAATGTGTTATATTCTCCAACATTAATTTCACATTTCCACAAACTTCAAAGTGTTTCCTTTCAAATGGTATCAAGAATATGCATATCCTTGCTTCAGGTCCTGAGCTACAGGCAGTTAGATTTGGGTATGTCATTTTAGACAAAAATTGAAAAAAAGGGTCCGATCCATTTAACTACCATGCAAATGGGTGCCATTGGTTGAAACGACTAAACACACAGACCTTTACATGTTTACATAGCATACTGTACACTGAGTGTATAAAACATTACGAACAGACCTAATATTGAGTTGCACCCCCTTTTGGCCTCAGAACAGCCTCAATTTGTCAGGGCATTGACTCTACAAGGTGTCGAAAGCTTTCCACAAGGATGCTGGTCCCTGTTGACTCCAATGCTTTCCACAGTTGTGTCAAGTTGGCTGGATATACAGTGAGGGGGAAAAAGTATTTGATCCCCTGCTGATTTTGTACGTTTGCCCACCGACAAATAAATGATCAGTTTATAATTTTAATGGTAGGTTTATTTGAACAGTGAGAGACAGAATAACAACAAAAGAATCCAGAAAAACGCATGTCAAAAATGTTATAAATTGATTTGCATTTTAATGAGGGAAATAAGTATTTGACCCCTCTGCAAAACATGACTTAGTACTTAGTGGCAAAACCCTTGTTGGCAATCACAGAGGTCAGACGTTTCTTGTAGTTGGCCACCAGGTTTGCACACATCTCAGGAGGGATTTTGTCCCACTCCTCTTTGCAGATCTTCTCCAAGTCATTAAGGTTTCGAGGCTGACGTTTGGCAACTCGAACCTTCAGCTCCCTCCACAGATTTTCTATGGGATTAAGGTCTGGAGACTGGCTAGGCCACTCCAGGACCTTAATGTGCTTCTTCTTGAGCTTCTCCTTTGTTGCCTTGGCCGTGTGTTTTGGGTCATTGTCATGCTGGAATACCCATCCACGACCCATTTTCAATGCCCTGGCTGAGGGAAGGAGGTTCTCACCCAAGATTTGATGGTACATGGCCCCGTCCATCGTCCCTTTGATGCGGTGAAGTTGTCCTGTCCCCTTAGCAGAAAAACACCCCAAAGCATAATGTTTCCACCTCCATGTTTGACGGTGGGGATGGTGTTCTTGGGGTCATAGGCAGCATTCCTCCTCCAAACACGGCGAGTTGAGTTGATGCCAAAGAGCTCCATTTTGGTCTCATCTGACCACAACACTTTCACCCAGTTGTCCTCTGAATCATTCAGATGTTCATTGGCAAACTTCAGACGGGCATATATATGTGCTTTCTTGAGCAGGAGGACCTTGCGGGCGCTGCAGGATTTCAGTCCTTCACGGCGTAGTGTGTTACCAATTGTTTTCTTGGTGACTATGGTCCCAGCTGCCTTGAGATCATTGACAAGATCCTCCCGTGTAGTTCTGGGCTGATTCCTCACCGTTCTCATGGTCATTGCAACTCCACGAGGTGAGATCTTGCATGGAGCCCCAGGCCGAGGGAGATTGACAGTTCTTTTGTGTTTCTTCCATTTGTGAATAATCGCACCAACTGTTGTCACCTTCTCACCAAGCTGCTTGGCGATGGTCTTATAGCCCATTCCAGCCTTGTGTAGGTCTACAATCTTGTCCCTGACATCCTTGGAGAGCTCTTTGGTCTTGGCCATGGTGGAGAGTTTGGAATCTGATTGATTGATTGCTTCTGTGGACAGTTGTCTTTTATACAGGTAACAAACTGAGATTAGGAGCACTCCCTTTAAGAGTGTGCTCCTAATCTCAGTTCGTTACCTGTATAAAAGACACCTGGGAGCCAGAAATCTTTCTGATTGAGAGGGGATCAAATACTTATTTCCCTCATTAAAATGCAAATCAATTTATAACATTTTTGACATGCGCTTTTCTGGATTTTTTTCTTATTCTGTCTCTCATTGTTGAAATAAACCTATCATTAAAATTATAGACTGATCATTTATTTGTCAGTGGGCAAACGTACAAAATCAGCAGGGGATCAAATACTTTTTTCCCTCACTGTACTTTGGGTGGTGGACCATTGTTGATACACACGGGAAACTGTTGAGTGTGAAAAACCCAGCAGTGTTGCAGTTCTTGACACAAACCGGTGCACCTGGCACCTACTACCATACCCTGTTCAAAGGCACTTCAATATTTTGTCTTGCCCATTCACCCTCTGAATGACACTCATACACAATCCATGTGTCAGTTTTCTCAAGGCTTAAAAATCCTTCTTTAAGCTGTCTCCTCCCCTTCATCTACACTGATTGAAGTGGATTTAACAGGTGGCATCAATAAGGGATCATAGCTTTCACCTGGATTCACCTGATCAGTCTATGTCATGGAAAGAGCAAGTGTTTGTAATGTTTTGTACACTAATTGTATGTGGGACATTCTGAAATCCATTTGAGTGAGTTTTTAAAAAGTATTATATTTAGTAATTTTTTATTCCTCTATTGCCTCATCACAAAAGACACAGATGATATTCAACAGAGATTTGTGGTCTTAATCAACTATTAAACCCCCAATGGAAAACTCTGATTCAATCTCTGTTTGGCTCATACCATCAGTTTATCATCCAGCCCCATCAGTTTCCTCTGATTAGAAATCTCCAAACCATTTTCCTTTTCTATTGAAATCTAACTCACTGATATACCGTCTACTTTTAAGAGGAGAAAATTCAATTAACCCACTGGAATGTCCATTATCTGGTGGAAATGATGGGATTGTAAGAAGAATTGGAGACACCATTCCCCTTAGTTGCTGTTCAATTTAGCCTCTTTGGAGCTGCGAAGTTAACTACCATGCCAAGAGGTGTCATCGGTTGAAACTACTAAACACACACTGAGACCATTACCTGTTTACAAAGCATACTGTATATGTAGCCTATGTTTTAACTTGGTGTATGAGTTGAAAAACACATGTTTTTAATATCACCTTTGTGTCGGCTACTATGTCCAATGAGAAATATTCGGTATTGTTGTGAGCCAACCTCATCTCTGTGACACTAGAGAGTCCACTCATTCTCACTGTATCCAGTCACTAACTAGGGTATCATCTGTGATTACAGTGTGTGTCAAAGACATGGTTGATTTCCCGAGCCCTTTATAAAACACGTCTATCTCATCACCTGCCGCCTAGTAACCATCCCAACTCTCATTCCTCACACGCAGACAGACTAGCGGTGCGTGTCAATCGCTCCAGATGTTTTGGAGTGGATATGAGAGCAATGTTTTGGTGGCAAATAGAGTAATGGTTTTCCGTTTCCGATTTGGTCCGTGGTGGAATCATCGGTTTGAGGTTGCCCCTTTCCTAATAATCTCTCCATACAGGGGTTATTGAAGTTTGAATTTAATCGTATCGTGAATTCTCCTTTTATTTATTTAAAATCCACATAAAATGCCCATTAAATTGGAGTTAAAGTGAGGAGCAGAAGTGGAGCTCAATTGAAGATCTGAAAGTGTTTTCACAGGACGCATTGTTGTAGTGACAATTGCGTTTCAGTCCTACCATTAAATAGTTTGTGTTTGTCGTCAAAAGCAGGTTTTTATCCTAGTTGTAATATTCCATTGTTTGTGTGTCAGTGTTGCTGAATCTGAAACATCTGAAAGTGTTTACCGGTATGTAAATATCATAATCCCTTTTAAATGGAGAACAGTATGTGACAGAAGGTGTCAAAGACAATTAGCAGAGTTCTGAAAATATTTAAGTGAAGATAATCAACACTAACCAAGGGAAGGAAATGAAAGAAAGGCAAAGACACAGTTGACAATCGCATCGTTAGGCATCTATTTCATACTATAAGCATTTACTAGCGATTAACCGAGAGAAACATCTTTCTGTCCCAGTACATCAGCCCTCTGTGCTAATGCCACGTTTGGTGTCACTCATCGGTGACATCCACCTCAGAGATAGAGAGAGCAGAGAGAGAGCAGAGAGAGAGAGAGACTCGTGTCTGTGTATTTTGCAATTGCGTGTTCCCTTGTAGTGAGATTGGTGTCTCGGGGTCACCATGTCAAGTTTGCCCATTGAGCCAATCACAAAGGGACATTCCACTGAGGTCACATCAGTGAGAGTTTTAGAAGAGGATCCATGTATAGAGGAGTTGTTTCCCTCTGACCTCCGGGTCATTAGGACGTCACGCCGGCCCTTCACAGCCCTGCTCCTTGACGTTGAACTGACGTAGGGAGGTCATAAGGCTGTTATAGATGGTGTCGTAACCCCCAGACCCCACGGAAACCCCTAATCTGTCCTGCTCCTCA
>NC_138296.1:26532500-26567500 GCF_965601325.2 Salmo salar | reverse complement strand
TGTGTGAGCGGAAAGGAAAGAATTCCGAATTCTTATTTAAATTCTTATTTGCGAAGTAAAATAGGAAGCACCGTTGTTGTTTTAGGAAGGACTGCAAATTAATGGAAAAGTTAAATGCCGATTAAACCGAAAGAAATGAATATTATCATACAGTGCTAACTTCTAATGCGATTCTGTATTTCTTTCCTAGTTTTGCGGCAGGGTTCCGTGCTAGAAGTGAAAAGACTTGAAACGCCTGGAAACCACAGGTTGCCAGATAAAGGAAAGGAAGGCTCTTGGTCGCTGTGCAGTAGCTCTGGCCTTTTATTCCCCAAACCCTAGGTTGCATTTCTCTCCTTTCTTTACCCTGGTTCACCGGGGTCGGTATCAGCCGTGTATCAGCCGCATACGGCGAGTGCCCCGTAATCCCCCTACGGAGGAACAGGCTGTACATGGTATTCTCCCCTCACCGCAGGTAGCCATCTCCCTCCCATAAGCACCAGTTACTTTCCCATTACAACAACACACTACCGCTACAATGGCTATATGACATTTGGGGCTGTATTGATGGAGTCCCCATCCCCATCCCCAAGCCTATTATGATTCCAGCAGGTTTTCTCTGCAGCCCTGCTCCACTCTCTTCCCTCCATCTCCCCTCTCCTCGCCGCTTCTCCTGCCTGGCTAGCATGGAGACTCTGTGGGAAGCCATTTGACAGATCAGCCCCCGTCCGTGGATGTATTTGACTCCTCAAGCCTCCAGATGAAATGTAGAATGTCAGCATGGCGAGGGCTTGTTTATTGGCTCCTGGCTGGAGACTAGGTGTCCAGCCGTGCACATTCAGTATTTTGGGACATTTGGACAAACGGGGACTAAAATGTTTTTGCAGCGAACGGCGGGCACATATGGTTCCCAGGTTACACAACTGCGTACGAACAACGGAATGGAATTTCGCCGTTAAGAAACTTTATTTTCTATCATTAGGATTATTATTATTTTTAAGAAGTAGGCCTAGTATGAAATAGTATAGGCCTAGATTTAAAAGCATTTAGACTTAAATGGGGAATAAAATAAATATATTGTCTTTACTATTTGACATTATTGGCCATAAATTAATTAATAACAATATGATTAGAGCTATAGAAAGATGGCATTAAAACTGTAGCATTTCAAGGTCAAACAGTCAAATGTTTTAGAAACATTGTTATTTCATGTTCATCCTCTCCATACATTTGACAGTAAGACAGGGTTATGTGTACAGTACACACTGTTCTATATGGCCTGCTCCTGTTAGTGGAAGAAAACATCTCATCTTCCTCCACACACACACACACACACACACACACATACACACGCACAGCTACCCTGAACACACTCTCTCAACTATGATTTGCGGTATCTGTTGGCACCCACTCTACTATTGTGGTTAGTCTGTCTGTCTCTGCCATGGCCATCGCTCGACCATACGATTATGTGGAGCCACAACGCACCCCAAAATCTCCCCTCCCCCAATGAAAAAGAAATAAAACTAAACTTCTCTCTGTGGTTAGGGTTCTTGGAGAGCAGCAGTTGGGCTCCAGAATTGACGTATGTTATTTGTATTTATTTATTTAACCCTTATTTTACCAGGTAGGTTGACTGAGAGCACATTCTCATTTACGCTAAGGACCTGGGGAATAGTTACAGGGCACAGGAGGGGGATGAATGAGCCAATTGGAAAGATGAGCTTTTCTAACCTCACGTTAAGTTCCATATTATGAAGTAGTTTTGCATTACCAAAGATGTTTATCCCTTTGAAACTCTGTCATACAGATGGAAATAAATGGGGGGTTCAACCTCCACAGATTCTGAAAGGTCCTGAGAGTTTTGAAAGAGGAATGTTGAAAAGCAGAGTATTTTGTTGATGCATCCAGCAAATATGAACGCTTTCTGAAACTGGCAAGCATAGCTTAAATGCACTACTTAATTCCTACTACTTAGTACTTTTCACTATTGCGAGGCTTAAGTGGTATTCAACATTCCATCAAACGACAAACGACAGACAATGGAATCTGTCCCGATGTCACTGCCAGGATTTGGGAATCAATTCCTGGCGAGGTGATTGGATCCAGGCCCTGCTTTCCCGCTCTTCCTTCTGTTCCTGGAATCTCTGGAAGGATTGTGTTGCTCACTTACTCTCTATCTTCCTGACTATGGAAAGCTGGCAGAGGGAGCGGATGTCAGCCACACGTCGTGAGGATGAGTAATCCCGACTCATCCCCTCCACATGGTAGGATGAGTCTAATAAATAGGCTGGCCTCCACCCCACCCAACCAGTTGGGAAGGACAACAAATGAGTTGTGGTCAACATGGAGGAGGATGAGATGCAGGAGGAGGAAAAGACATAGGAGGAGATGCATGAGAATGAAGAGCCTACGCAGGAGGAGAAGGGGATGCAGCAGGAAGAGAAGGGGATGCAGCAGGAAGAGAAGGGGATGCAGCAGGAAGAGAAGGGGATGCAGCAGGAAGAGAAGGGGATGCAGCAGGAAGAGCAGAAGGGGATGCAGCAGGAAGAGCAGAAGGGGATGCAGCAGGAAGAGGAGAAGGGGATGCAGCAGGTGGTGGTGGAGCACAGGGGTTCTCTGTCCTGGCCTCATCACCAGTTGTTGTTATCCAGGATACTCTGCTGGAGCACCTTCCCTGAACAACTGTCTCTGTTACCCAGCTAAATAAAGGCCTGGAGTCTGGACAGAGACAACTGTCTGTGTTACCCAGCTAAATAAAGGCCTGGAGTCTGGACAGAGACAACTGTCTGTGTTACCCAGCTAAATAAAGGCCTGGAGTCTGGACAGAGACAGTTGTTACCCAGCTAAATAAAGGCCTGGAGTCTGGACAGGGATAGCTCAATTAAAGAGATCAATTAAAGAAACATTGCAGAAGTGGAGAAAGTCAAAGTTGTAGGTCCATTATGATATTTTGAGAGAGCAACTTGAAATATATAACAATTACAAATGCCAGACGGACTCATTTTTCTAACTTGATCACAATTAATCAGAATTAATCCAGAGTGCTCTTCTCCACCATTGATGACCTGATTAATCCTACCCCCTCAAACCTATGTGAATGTTCCTCCACATCTAAATGTGATACGTTTGCGGAGATAAGATGACCAACGGTAGGCTGGGTATCAGTCAAGCAAGACCTGATGAAGTTTTGTTCCCTAGCCTACCACGTAAAGGCACTATGGACACGCTCAGGAAAGTGATATCACAACTTAAGCCTTCTACCTGCCTTCTGGATCCTATCCCCACCACCTTCTTCAAAACTGTTTTTAATTGCATATCTGAAGAAGTGCAAACTATTGTTAATCACTCACTGTTCACAGGCGCTATCTCCACTGTGCTGAAAACTGCTGTGCGGAAACTGCTTCTGAAGAAAAGTCATCTAGATTCTGCGGCTCTGAGCAATTTCCGCCCAATCTCCAACCTTCCATTCTTAAGCAACATTCAGGAGAAATTCGTTTTCAAACAGCTAAATAATGTTTTGGTGCCAACTGTGTTTAAAAAAAAAAAAATGGAATGTGTTTTTTGTGCCCACCACAGCACAGAGACAGCCTTAGTTAAAGTGGTAAAGGATCTTAGCGCCAACACAGATGCCACACAGCTCTCTGTCCTCTGATATAAGTGCTGTATTCAACACTGTTGACCATGATGTCCTTCTGGACAGACAGGAGAGGTGGGTTAGCCTCTGGTCCAGTCATAGATTGGTTTACAACCTATTTAACCGGTCAAGAGTTTTTTTGTTTTTTTTTTACTCTTGGTGAACATAACTCTGAGAAAATACATATGAGGTTCCACAAGGTTGGATTTTGGGTCTGGTACCCTTCAGTTTATGTATGTTACCCCTTGGCAGCATTATCAGAACGCACAGCATTGATTTTCACTGCTACGCAGACGATTCACTGGTTTTAAGGTCTCTGCACTAGCTGTCTGGGAGTTTTACAATTCATTTTAAGATTATTCTATTGGTTTTTAAATCAATCCACGATTGTGCCCCCCAATACATGTCAGACATGCTTTTAAGTTATGTACCAAGTAGGTTCCTCAAAGTGAGTTTGCCGATCGGCATCTCAAAGACCTCGATGAGCCAATGTTTTGGATGAAATCATTAGCAAAATGAGCAGTTGCATTCAACTTCCATACACCATCGCACAACCGGTTGAAGTCGAGAGGTTTCTTTGCCATCAATGGGTTCCCAAATACGAATGGATCAATAGACAGCACCCACATCGCCATAAAAGCACCATCCCAAAAGGAATTCAACTATGTGGACAGAAAAGTCTTCCACTCACTTAATGTGGAGGTTATGTGATGTGCAAAAGATGCTGCTGCATGTGGTGGCCAGGTGGAACGCACAACTCATTCAATCTGCACAACAGCAATGTTGGCCTATACACCTACAGGATGGAGCTGTTGAGGATGGATGGCTTATTGGTGACTGTTGCCTACTCATTTGAAATATGTTTGCCATTGCAGGCCGTCATTGTAAGTAAGAGTTTGTTCTTAACTGACTTCACTAGTTAAATAAAGGTTATATAAAAAATGGTAATTAAAAAAAAAAAATAAAGCAACTTGAATTGTCCTAATGGTCCTCTTTATTTTACTGGTCAAGCCACAACTGGCCGAGCCAAATAGAACCTTTTGTTTGTATGAACAGTTGGTATATGGTGGTCTACTACCGGTGTGTGTATGATGCTCGTAGGATTGTTTTACAAATCATACTTTTTCTATGTGTACAAACATGACAGTGCTGTTTAAATGAGCTTTCTGCAGTGACAGTGCCGTTTAAATGAGCTTTGTGCAGTGACAGTGCCGTTTTAATTGAACTTTGTGCAGTGACAGTGCCGTTTAAATGAGCTTTGTGCAGTGACAGTGCCGTTTTAATTGAACTTTGTGCAGTGACAGTGCCGTTTAAATGAGCTTTGTGCAGTGACAGTGCTGTTTAAATGCGCTTTGTGCAGTGACAGTGCTGTTTAAATGCGCTTTGTGCAGTGACAGTGCTGTTTAATTGAGCTTTGTGCAGTGACAGTGCCGTTTTAATTGAGCTTTGTGCAGTGACAGTGCCGTTTTAATTGAGCTTTGTGCAGTGACAGTGCCGTTTTAATTGAACTTTGTGCAGTGACAGTGCTGTTTAATTGAGCTTTGTGCAGTGACAGTGCTGTTTAATTGAACTTTGTGCAGTGACAGTGTGAGCTTTGTGCAGTGACAGTGCTGTTTAAATGAGCTTTGTGCAGTGACAGTGCTGTTTAATTGAACTTTGTGCAGTGACAGTGTGAGCTTTGTGCAGTGACAGTGCTGTTTAATTGAGCTTTGTGCAGTGACAGTGCCGTTTAATTGAGCTTTGTGCAGTGACAGTGCCGTTTTAATTGAGCTTTGTGCAGTGACAGTGCCGTTTTAATTGAGCTTTGTGCAGTGACAGTGCCGTTTTAATTGAACTTTGTGCAGTGACAGTGCCGTTTTAATTGAGCTTTGTGCAGTGACAGTGCCGTTTTAATTGAACTTTGTGCAGTGACAGTGCTGTTTAATTGAACTTTGTGCAGTGACAGTGCTGTTTAATTGAACTTTGTGCAGTGACAGTGCCGTTTAATTGAACTTTGTGCAGTGACAGTGCTGTTTAATTGAACTTTGTGCAGTGACAGTGCTGTTTAATTGAGCTTTGTGCAGTGACAGTGCTGTTTAATTGAACTTTGTGCAGTGACAGTGTGAGCTTTGTGCAGTGACAGTGCTGTTTAATTGAACTTTGTGCAGTGACAGTGCTGTTTAATTGAGCTTTGTGCAGTGACAGTGCTGTTTAATTGAACTTTGTGCAGTGACAGTGTGAGCTTTGTGCAGTGACAGTGCTGTTTAAATGAGCTTTGTGCAGTGACAGTGCTGTTTAATTGAACTTTGTGCAGTGACAATGCTGTTTAAATGAGCTGTTTCGTTTCCAGTTAAGGGCCCTTCTCTTGTGCCTTTTTGTGGCTGTAGTGGTGTTTGCTGTATCATCAACTAATGAGGAAATAGTTATTTGGAGATTGGTGTGATGTTGGGTTGGGAGTTTGGAGTTGGTGTCCAACACACAGAGGGAATTATCCCAAATCCTCCTCCTCAGCCTTGGGGTCGTCATTGTGATGCTTTTACCATCCAAAACCGTCAACTGGGCTTTTGCCAAGCTCATAGTCCTCTATTTCAACCATTATCTTTGAAGATGAAAGGATGAGCTGAAAAAGCAGCATCAGTTGCCAGTCCGTGCAGCCAGGACAGCAGCTCACAGTAAATGTGTTAGCCTGCAGCCAGCTCTGTTAGCCGATCAGCGGCACTGGAGGGTGGAAGAGAGCCCCATTAGAGAGACCGAGAGGGTGAAACACACACACTCCCTCATCAAACACACTCTCCAGAGACACGCTGTCCTCTCTGTCCCCAAACACAGTCCATATTCTGGTGCAGTACTCATCATGTTTTCTCTTGTTTTTAAACCCAATAAATAGTTTAGTCAGAGTTCTGACTGTCTGCCACGGCACAGTGGATCTGTCCTGTCCTCAAGCAGCTGGATAGTTAAAGGAATGAACTGTTGTTGTTTAGGGGTGATATGTATTTCACTTAGTTAGTGCTATTGTTTCTCATGCTTTGAGGACATTGGAGTCTGTTTCCTTATTGGTCCGTCCAAAGAATTCCACTTCAGATACTACACCAACATTACAAATGAATGTAAGCCTTGTTGTCCTGAACAACAGAAACGTGATTGTTCTATTGGCTCGTCCAAAGCCATTCTTACAGCGACTTTACTCAACTCATTTTTATGGCTAATTCCGTTTCTTTTCCCCCTCTCACGCGTCCTGACAACATCTTTTCTGAGAAACATCTGGACTTCAAACAGCATGGGAGAGAGTCAGGGCTCTCTCTTTAACACTGTGATGGACTAAATAATAAACCTGGCAAAACTTTCAAATAACGTTTTCCCCCAGTAAGGGATTAACAAGACCGGGAGAAATGAAGGTCCTGATGACAGGGTGAGTCTGAGCTGAGGAAGGGAGTCTGATGAGAGAGAAGACGGCACAACAGACAGCTGGACAAGAACGCTGTGTCTTAGGGGGAGGGGGTGTGTGTCTGTCTCTCTCTCTGCCTTGTAATTTAACGATTGATCAGTCCCTATAGATGGTTTTGTCAGGCCAGCCCTGCCTTCCCTTCCTCCCAGACATCCTGTAGCCACTGGGCTCTGTCTGTTGTTGAGTTGACACATCAGGGTGTTGGTTAGAGTTATGTTTGGGATTTTTGCATGTTGATTAGATCACATCTTTTTGTGATTGAGGTAGGACTGCTCGTTGTTTCACTTTCACATGTCTCATGCGGACACAGAGAGATCAATGGCTGACGTTTGTTGTGTGTTGTTGTACCTAAGTCATTAGATTGCAGATTACATTCAGCTCCACATTTTGATTTCTTATAAGCATTGCTATTAGAAATGATTTTCTGTGAGTGGGTGGGAATTTGGAGTAGGGGTAGCTATTGTTTTTAAATCTCGTCCACTTGTCACATGCCACAAATGAGCTTGTTTCCAACTGCAGCTGTCCCTTATTTTCCCTGTCTCCCTCCCTCTCTTTCCCCCTATTGATGTTCAGTCCAAGCTCAGACAGATGTGGTCTCCTCTCCAGATTGGCTCTTTCTTTCTCTCTCTTTTGTTCTCTCTATCCCCTATCCATTCATATATTTGAATGTTGGATTTCATCTATTTAATTTCAATTTTTTCAATTTCCCCACCTCTCAAATCTCTTCTTGCCACCTCAGGTGATTTAGTATAACCTCATACAACAAACGACTTAACATTCATACTAGTCAGAATGTGTGATTAAATACATGTTATGTCAGCATGGTATGAGGAAGCTGTCATGAAGAGTAGGACTGTTGGACTAAATTGACACCCTTCAGTTCAGCATGCAATTATGCACCTGCTGCAACAATACTAGGCAGTCCTTTTATTTCCAACTATATGTTGTTAGCCTATATGTTGTTAGCCTTTATGTTGTTAGCCTATATGTTGTTAGCCTATATGTTGTTAGCCTATATGTTGTTAGCCTATATGTTGTTAGCCTATATGTTGTTAGCCTATATGTTGTTAGCCTATATGTTGTTAGCCTATATGTTGTTAGCCTATATGTTGTTAGTCTATATGTTGTTAGCCTATATGTTGTTAGCCTATATGTTGTTAGCCTATATGTTGCTAGCCTATATGTTGTTAGCCTATATGTTGTTAGCCTATATGTTGTTAGCCTATATGTTGTTAGCCTATATGTTGCTAGCCTATATGTTGCTAGCCTATATGTTGCTAGCCTATATGTTGTTAGCCTATATGTTGTTAGCCTATATGTTATTTCCCACACATATTAAAGTTGTAGGGAAGAGGGATCAGCCAGAAGAGGGAATTCTACATTAAAGGCTGTTCAGGGATCAGGTCTAATAGCTGCCTGCCCTTGAAGTCATGTGGACCATCACGCCTGGCACTGTTTATGGCTGTCTCTCTCTATGTATGTATGTATGTATGTATGTATGTATGTATGTGTATGTGTATGTGTGTGTGTGTGTGTGTGTGTGTGTGTCCTATTTGTCTGTGTTGTCTGTCTCTGTGTGTGAGGGTGTGTGACACAGCCATGGCATCTGGGTGTTGTGGTGATGCACCCTTTGATGTGTCTGTGAGATTTTCCACACAAAAAAGACTTCAGACGCTTTCTGCTCTAATTGCCATGTGACTGAAGCCATAACGAGAGAGAACCTCACTGCCCTGGGATGCCCGGGTGTCTGTGGAGAGAGAGAGGGGAAGGGACAGTAGAGGGTGTCTGTGGATAGAGAGGGGAAGGGACAGTAGAGGGTGTCTGTGGAGAGAGAGGGGAAGGGACAGTAGAGGGTGTCTGTGGAGAGAGAGGGGGGAAGGGACAGTAGAGGGTGTCTGTGGAGAGAGAGAGGGGAAGGGACAGTAGAGGGGGTCTGTGGAGAGAGAGGGGAAGGGACAGTAGAGGGTGTCTGTGGAGAGAGAGAGGGGAAGGGACAGTAGAGGGTGTCTGTGGAGAGAGAGAGGGGAAGGGACAGTAGAGGGTGTCTGTGGAGAGAGAGGGGAAGGGACAGTAGAGGGTGTCTGTGGAGAGAGAGGGGGGAAGGGACAGTAGAGGGTGTCTGTGGAGAGAGAGAGGGGAAGGGACAGTAGAGGGTGTCTGTGGATAGAGAGGGGAAGGGACAGTAGAGGGTATCTGTGGAGAGAGAGAGGGGAAGGGACAGTAGAGGGTGTCTGTGGAGAGAGAGGGGAAGGGACAGTAGAGGGGGTCTGTGGAGAGAGAGAGGGGAAGGGACAGTAGAGGGGGTCTGTGGAGAGAGAGAGGGGAAGGGACAGTAGAGGGGGTCTGTGGAGAGAGGGGAATGGACAGTAGAGGGTGTCTGTGGAGAGAGAGGGGAAGGGACAGTAGAGGGGGTCTGTGGAGAGAGAGAGGGGAAGGGACAGTAGAGGGGGTCTGTGGAGAGAGAGGGGAAGGGACAGTAGAGGGCGTCTGTGGAGAGAGAGGGGGGAAGGGACAGTAGAGGGGGTCTGTGGAGAGAGAGAGGGGAAGGGACAGTAGAGGGTGTCTGTGGAGAGAGAGAGGGGAAGGGACAGTAGAGGGTGTCTGTGGAGAGAGAGGAAGGGACAGTAGAGGGGGTCTGTAGAGAGAGAGGGGAATGGACAGTAGAGGGTGTCTGTGGAGAGAGAGGGGAAGGGACAGTAGAGGGGGTCTGTGGAGAGAGAGAGGGGAAGGGACAGTAGAGGGGGTCTGTGGAGAGAGAGAGGGGAAGGGACAGTAGAGGGGGTCTGTGGAGAGAGAGAGGGGAAGGGACAGTAGAGGGGGTCTGTGGAGAGAGGGGAATGGACAGTAGAGGGTGTCTGTGGAGAGAGAGGGGAAGGGACAGTAGAGGGGGTCTGTGGAGAGAGAGAGGGGAAGGGACAGTAGAGGGGGTCTGTGGATAGAGAGGGGAAGGGACAGTAGAGGGTGTCTGTGGAGAGAGAGAGGGGAAGGGACAGTAGAGGGGGTCTGTGGAGAGAGAGAGGGGAAGGGACAGTAGAGGGTGTCTGTGGAGAGAGAGAGGGGAAGGGACAGTAGAGGGTGTCTGTGGAGAGAGAGAGGGGAAGGGACAGTAGAGGGGGTCTGTGGAGAGAGAGAGGGGAGGGGACAGTAGAGGGTGTCTGTGGAGAGAGAGGGGAAGGGACAGTAGAGGGGGTCTGTAGAGAGAGGGGAAGGGACAGTAGAGGGGGTCTGTGGAGAGAGAGGGGAAGGGACAGTAGAGGGGGTCTGTAGAGAGAGGGGAAGGGACAGTAGAGGGGGTCTGTGGAGAGAGAGGGGGGGAAGGGACAGGAGAGGGTGTCTGGAGAGAGAGGGGATGGGACAGTAGAGGGGGTCTCTGCCCCTATTCTCTCTCTCTGCCTCTCCCTCCTCACTCTCTCTCTCTCCCCCTTCTCTCTCTCGCTCTCTCTCTCTCCCCCCTTCTCTCTCTCTTTGCTTGCCTCCCCCTTTTCTCTCTCTTCTCTCTGCCTCCCCCTTCTCTCTCTTTCTTCTCTCTGCCTCCCCCTTCTCTCTCTTTCTTCTCTCTGCCTCCCCCTTCTCTCTCTTTCTTCTCTCTCTCTCTCTCTTCTCTCTGCCTCCCCTTCTCTCTCTCTCTCTCTTCTCTCTGCCTCCCCTTCTCTCTTTCTCTTCTCTCTGCCTCCCCTTCTCTCTCTCTCTCTCTTCTCTCTGCCTCCCCTTCTCTCTCTCTCTTCTCTCTGCCTCCCCTTCTCTCTCTCTCTCTCTTCTCTCTGCCTCCCCTTCTCTCTTTCTCTTCTCTCTGCCTCCCCTTCTCTCTTTCTCTTCTCTCTGCCTCCCCTTCTCTTTCTCTTCTCTCTGCCTCCCCTTCTCTCTTTCTCTTCTCTCTGCCTCCCCTTCTCTCTTTCTCTTCTCTCTGCCTCCCCTTCTCTCTCTCTTCTCTCTGCCTCCCCTTCTCTTTCTCTTCTCTCTGCCTCCCCTTCTCTTTCTCTTCTCTCTGCCTCCCCTTCTCTCTCTTCTCTCTGCCTCCCCTTCTTTCTCTCTCTCTTCTCTCTGCCTCCCCCTTCTCTCTCTTCTCTCAATCTCTTTCTATATCTATCTCACTGTCTCTATCTATATATCTCTCTCTATATACACTGCTCAAAAAAATAAAGGGAACACTAAAATAACACATCCTAGATCTGAATGAATGAAATAATCTTATTAATTACTTTTTTCTTTACATAGTTGAATGTGCTGACAACAAAATCACACAAAAATAATCAATGGAAATCCAATTTATCAACCCATGGAGGTCTGGATTTGGAGTCACATTCAAAATTAAAGTGTAAAACCACACTACAGGCTGATCCAACTTTGATGTAATGTCCTTAAAACAAGTCAAAATGAGGCTCAGTAGTGTGTGTGGACTCCACGTGCCTGTATGACCTCCCTACAACGCCTGGGCATGCTTCTGATGAGGTGGCGGATGGTCTCTTGAGGGATCTCCTCCCAGACCTGGACTAAAGCATCCGCCAACTCCTGGACAGTCTGTGGTGCAACGTGGCGTTGGTGGATGGAGCGAGACATGATGTCCCAGATGTGCTCAATTGGATTCAGGTCTGGGGAACAGGCGGGCCAGTCCATAGCATCAATGCCTTCCTCTTGCAGGAACTGCTGACACACTCCAGCCACATGAGGTCTAGCATTGTCTTGCATTAGGAGGAACCCAGGGCCAACCGCACCAGCATATGGTCTCACAAGGGGTCTGAGGATTTCATCTCGGTACCTAATGGCAGTCAGGCTACCTCTGGCGAGCACATGGAAGGCTGTGCGGCCCCCCAAAGAAATGCCACCCCACACCATGACTGACCCACCGCCAAACCGGTCATGCTGGAGGATGTTGCAGGCAGCAGAACATTTTCCACGGCGTCTCCAGACTGTCACGTCTGTCACATGTGCTCAGTGTGAACCTGCTTTCATCTGTGAAGAGCACAGGGCACCAGTGGCGAATTTGCCAATCTTGGTGTTCTCTGGCAAATGCCAAACGTCCTGCACGGTGTTGGGCTGTAAGCACAACCCCCACCTGTGGACGTCGGGCCCTCATACCACCTTCATGGAGTCTGTTTCTGACCGTTTGAGCAGACACATGCACATTTGTGGCCTGCTGGAGGTCATTTTGCAGGGCTCTGGCAGTGCTCCTCCTGCTCCTCCTTGCACAAAGGCGGAGGTAGCGGTCCTGCTGCTGGGTTGTTGCCCTCCTACGGCCTCCTCCACATCTCCTGATGTACTGGCCTGTCTCCTGGTAGCGCCTCCATGCTCTGGACACTACGCTGACAGACACAGCAAACCTTCTTGCCACAGCTCGCATTGATGTGCCATCCTGGATGAGCTGCATTACCTGAGCCACTTGTGTGGGTTGTAGACTCCGTCTCATGCTACCACTAGAGTGAAAGCACCGCCAGCATTCAAAAGTGACCAAAACATCAGCCAGGAAGCATAGGAACTGAGAAGTGGTCTGTGGTCCCCACCTGCAGAACCACTCCTTTATTGGGGGTGTCTTGCTAATCGCCTATAATTTCCACCTGTTGTCTATTCCATTTGCACAACAGCATGTGAAATTTATTGTCAATCAGTGTTGCTTCCTAAGTGGACAGTTTGATTTCACAGAAGTGTGATTGACTTGGAGTTACATTGTGTTGTTTAAGTGTTCCCTTTATTTTTTTGAGCAGTATATATATCTCACTGTCTCTATCTATATATCTCTCTATATCTATCTCTCTCTATATATATATATCTCACTGTCTCTATCTATATCTCTCTCTCTATAGATATATATATCAATCTCTCTATATCTATCTCTCTTCCTCTATATCTCTCTCTCTATCTATCTCACTGTCTCCATCTCTATCTATATCTCTCTCTGCCTTCCCATTCTCTCTTTCTTTCTCTGTCACCCCCTTCTCTCAATCTCTCCCTCCCTCCTCCCTCTCTCTCTTTGCCTCCCCCCTCTCTCAATCTCTCACATTCCTCCATAATATCTAGCTCTATTCACATACATACTACAGGTCAATAATTCCATGCCAGTCCAGAAGCTGCCTAACTGCCTGTTAGTTAATGTCTGTTTAAATGCGGTTGGCTTGGTCATTAGCATTCCTGTAATGTAATGTGGCTGTAATGCTGCTCTCTCTGGCAGCAATCTGAATCAAAGAGCTGTGCTGGGGCAAAGTCAAAGCTGTAGATCAGTTCAAAGGAAGAGGGGTCAGGAGAGGGGTCAGTCCATCTCTGCACTGCAGCCCCTACATAAGCCAGCACACACATCTGCAGGCGAACACACACACACACACACACACACACACACACACACACACACACACACACACACACACACACACACGAAAGCATGCACACACAGGCTTGTACACACACACACACACACACACATCTGCAGGCGTGCACACTCGGTAGAACACACAATCCCCATTACACACGCACAAACCACAGATTGACTTCCAAATGGAGGTCCCTGTCAACTACAGCCCTAAACGTTTCCCTGAGGCCGGCTTGATTTACACACACACACACACACACACACACACACACACACACACACACACACACACACACACACACACACACCTCCTGCTCTAGTTCTCTGACTAGTCTCTTCTCTGTACTTCCTGAAATGAGACATGGCAGCGGTGCCCATTTTCCTCCTGACTGAGTGACCTTTGATTTAGGCTAATTTCTCTCATTAAATCAGACCGCTGACCTTAGTGGAATGCCTCCTCTTTGATGTGGGCCCTGCCTAGCCTGTGTGACTCAGATCAGAGGGACGGGTGTGTGTGTTCCCTTCCTGCCGAGCTGGCTGAGCGGGCAGACACTCTGGCATTCCCTGTGCTTGTTGTTGCTCCTCTCCTCTCTATTCCCAGCCCAAACTGGGATTCCCCCGGCCTCGCTGTTCCATTCCACGTCATCCTGGAATACTCCCTCACTGTTTTAGTTCTGATCAGAGCTTTTAATGTTGAAAGAGTGGGCCAGATGAGACGGGTGTCACTGACTGACCCTGAGATTGGGTGTCATACCCACTTGTGTGTGTGTGTGTGTGTGTGTATATATGTGTGTGTGTATGTATGTGTGTATATGTATGTGCTGCACATGAATTGTTAAAAGTTGTGGGCACTAAAAAGTAACTTTTTAAATACTCTGTACCACTGATCTGACAAACATTTGCTAGGAGACGAACAAGCCCAGTGTGGCACTTACAGTGTTGCAGTTGTTCTGCCAATACCACGGCAGGACATGACTTATTAGTGTCTCCAAACAGTAGTGTCTTAGTGTGCTACCTCTTTCCTGACGTGAGTGTACCTGTGTATCTCCCTGACCCCAGGTCATCTCTGACCTGGAGGAGCAGGTGTCCTCTCTGAGGGATGAGCTGCAGCAGGCCCACAGCCAGAGGAAGCAGCAGCTGCTGGAGCTGGGGGTGCTCAGGGAGGAGGAGAGGCAGCGCGCGGCCCAGGACCAGGAGGCCTCCCTGGGCAGGCTGAGAGCCGAGATGGACCACATCCGCCTGGAGCTGGAGACGAGCCACAAGGCCGAGAGACAACTGGCCCAGGATAAGGTGGGTGATGGGTCAGGGTTGGGACATGGCACTGCCAGGGGAGAAGGGAAGAGAGAGCCCAGGATAAGGTGGGTGATGGGTCAGGGTTGGGACATGGCACTGCCAGGGGAGAAGGGAAGAGAGAGAGAGCCCAGGATAAGGTGGGTGATGGGTCAGGGTTGGGACATGGCACTGCCAGGGGAGAAGGGAAGAGAGAGAGAGCCCAGGATAAGGTGGGTGATGGGTCAGGGTTGGGACATGGCACTGCCAGGGGAGAAGGGAAGAGAGAGAGAGCCCAGGATAAGGTGGGTGATGGGTCAGGGTTGGGACATGGCACTGCCAGGGGAGAAGGGAAGAGAGAGAGAGCCCAGGATAAGGTGGGTGATGGGTCAGGGTTGGGACATGGCACTGCCAGGGGAGAAGGGAAGAGAGAGAGAGCCCAGGATAAGGTGGGTGATGGGTCAGGGTTGGGACATGGCACTGCCAGGGGAGAAGGGAAGAGAGAGAGAGCCCAGGATAAGGTGGGTGATGGGTCAGGGTTGGGACATGGCACTGCCAGGGGAGAAGGGAAGAGAGAGAGAGCCCAGGATAAGGTGGGTGATGGGTCAGGGTTGGGACATGGCACTGCCAGGGGAGAAGGGAAGAGAGAGAGAGCCCAGGATAAGGTGGGTGATGGGTCAGGGTTGGGACATGGCACTGCCAGGGGAGAAGGGAAGAGAGAGAGAGCCCAGGATAAGGTGGGTGATGGGTCAGGGTTGGGACATGGCACTGCCAGGGGAGAAGGGAAGAGAGAGCCCAGGATAAGGTGGGTGGTGGGATGGGTTAGGCTAGGGACATAGCACCGCCACAAGTCAAGGACATCCTCCCTCTTCTCCTCCATTTCCACCCTCTGTCCTCTTTTCATAGTCTTCCACCCCTCTATGGCACACCCAGTAGAGAAGACCAGGGTACAGAGGAGGGTGGTATACAAATGGAGAATCAGTTATGCTCCAGTATACCAGATGTGTCCTGTTATTGGTATGTAGGACATAATAGAGTGCTTATCAGATGGAAGCTTTTAACACTAGGTCTGCTGGGTGTCCATGGACCCCCCCTTTAAGCTAATGTCATTCTGACTGCAACATTCTAACAGTGGAATTCATATATTTCATATATGCTATAGCAAAAATAATAATGTGGTTGTGTTTATGATGGCCTTGGCTAACATTACAATGAGTTGTATTTGATTTCAAATAACACAATGGCATTTTCATTAGTTTATGTTACTGTAGGCTATATGTAAAAACAAAGAAACGCCAAAATTCAAGTGTTCAATCAATTTTATTTGTGGAGTACCTTTGTTACCACAATGAAAGAGAAAGCATATGCTTTGTAACAGGGAAACAGCTTATTTTTATAACAACAATAAAAAGGTATATTTACCCCAACCACCAAGAAGCACGGTCAAAAGACACAGTCAAATGCTATTTTTGTAACTTTCACTTGCTTGACACAACATTTGTTTGGTTACAGTATGAAATAGTCTGCTGTTTTCTCTTGATTGTGTCTTGCTAAATAGTCTGCTTCAGCACAGTTGTCACGGCTGTGCAGGTGCCTTATTTTGCGCAGAGGGAGGGAGCTCCCGCCTCACTGTGTTCATGGTGCCGGCCAGACTTGTTTCTTTGTAAGCAACTTGTTGACCAATGACGGTGGAGTGAAGAAATAGTCCACGGAGACGCTGCTCTTGCCAACCTCAGGTTCCACAGGCCTCAAACACCACATTCTCTGACACCTGCTCCTTCGTGGATATTTTCCCAGAGATTGAAAGCGGTTCAGCATGTACAATTACGCATGCTCTCGCTGAATAGTCTGCTTTTGGTATTTTTGGTATTTTATTAGGATCCTCATTAGCTGTTGCAAAAGCAGCAGCCTCTGTTCCTGGGGTCCAAACGAAACATGACATAATACATAATATTAATAGACAAGAACAGCTCAAGGACAGAACTACATACATTTAAACAAAGGCACACGTAGCCAACATATCAACACATACACACAAACTATCTAGGTCAAATAGGGGGAGGTGTTGTGACGTGAGGTGTTGCTTTATCTGTTTGAGATGGAACGGAGATCCATGCAATAATGGCTCTATATTATACTGTACGCGTTCCTGAATTTGTTCTGGATTTTGGGACTGTGAAAAGACCCCTGGTGGCATGTCTGGTGGGGTAAGTCTGTGTGGCAGAGCTGTGTGTAAGTTGACAATGCAAACAATTTGTGATTTTCAAACTTTTTTATAGAAAGAAGTGATGCAGTCAGTCTCTCCTCAACTCTTAGCCAAGAGAGACTGGCATGCATAGTATTTATATCAACCCTCTGATTACAATGAAGAGCAAGACGTGCTGCTATGTTCTGGGCCAGCTGCAGCTTAACTAGGTCTTTCCTTGCAGCACTGGACCACACGAACAGACAATAATCAAGATAAGACAAAACTAGAGCCTGCAGGACTTGCTCTTTGGAGTGTGGTGTTAAAAAGCAAAGCGTCTCTGATAGAGGGTACATACCATTTTAAGATTAGCTCCATAATTAGAATGGATCAATACAATAGAATTGCCTGCCCTGTTCTTCATTCACAATTGGTGATTACACAATTATGCTTCTTTCGCTTTCCCTCACTCATCAACTCACCCATTCTCCCCATCATACTTTACTTAATGTATTTCATCTGTTATATGTGTTTAAATTAGTTTCGGTATAGTTTAGGTTAGGTTTTAAGGCAATTGTCGGGGGGATTATCAGCTGGGCACGGCAGTTTCAACTGTCGGAAGGACCGGAGCAGGCCCTACTGTTGGGAGAAGGACCGGAGCAGGCCCTACTGTTGGGAGAAGGACCGGAGCAGGCCCTACTGTTGGGAGAAGGACCGGAGCAGGCCCTACTGTTGGGAGAAGGAGTGGAGCAGGCCCCACTGTTGGGAGAAGGAGCAGAGCAGGCCCTACTGTTGGGAGAAGGAGTGGAGCAGGCCCCACTGTTGGGAGAAGGAGTGGAGCTGGCCCCACTGTTGGGAGAAGGAGCGGAGCTGGCCCCACTGTTGGGAAAAGGAGCGGAGCTGGCCCCACTGTCGGGAGAAGGAGCGGAGCTGGCCCCACTGTTGGGAGAAGGAGCGGAGCTGGCCCTACAGTTGGGAGAAGGGGCGGAGCAGACCCTACTGTCGGGAGAAGGAGGGGCAAAAAAAGAACATGACCTCCTAAAACTGGTTATAACTTCAATTCTGTTTGTGATATTAAGATTCTAACAATTGCCATATAGACTTATTTAGGAAAAGTCAAGGACGGACAGGGGCTTGAGTTAAAAAATAGCAGAGCAATAAAAATAAATAAATAATGAGCAGTCAAAATGACTGCTTTAGCAGTTCTAGTGTTAAAAGCTGTAACAGATGAATCTTCATTTTAAAGCTGTAACAGATGAATCTTCATTTTAAAGCTGTAACAGATGAATCTTCATTTTAAAGTTGTAACAGATGAATCTTCCTTTTTAAAGCTGTAACAGGTGAATCTTCATTTTAAAAGCTGTAATAGATGAATCTTCATTTTAAAGCTGTAACAGATGAATCTTCATTTTAAAGTTGTTGTGTGTGTGTGTGTGTGTGTGTGTGTGTGTGTGTGTGTGTGTGTGTGTGTGTGTGTGTGTGTGTGTGTGTGTGTGTGGTGAGAGAAGCAGAGCGGAGGGCCTGGGTTTGGCAGTGCTACAGATTATGGTTTGGCTACAGTGTGTCGCCGATGTCTGAGTTTGACACTCCTTATCTCACCCCTCAGTGACTGACTGACATCATCTAACAGACTGACATCATCTGACTGACTGAGTAACTGACTTCATCTGACTGACATCATCTAACTGACTGAGTAACTGACATCATCTAACTGACTGAGTAACTGACATCATCTGACTGACATCATCTAACTGACTAGCTGACATCATCTAACTGACTAGCTGACATCATCTAACTGACTAGCTGACATCATCTAACTGACTAGCTGACATCATCTAACTGACTAGCTGACATCATCTGACTGACTAACTGACATCATCTGACATCATCTGACTGACATCATCTGACTGACGTCATTTGACTGACATCATCTGACTGACTGACATCATCTGACTGACTGACATCATCTGACTGACTGACTGACATCATCTGACTGACTGACTGACATCATCTGACTGACTGACTGACTGACTGACATCATCTGACTGACATTATTTGACTGACTGACATCAACTGACTGACGTGACTGACATCACCCTCCCAGCCCCTGTTCATTATGTCTAGTATTCCCTCCCAGCCCCTGTTCATTATGTCTAATAGTCCCTCCCAGCCCCTGTTCATTATGTCTAATAGTCCCTCCCAGCCCCTGTTCATTATGTCTAATAGTCCCTCCCAGCCCCTGTTCATTATGTCTAATAGTCCCTCCCAGCCCCTGTTCATTATGTCTAGTAGTCCCTCCCAGCCCCTGTTCATTATGTCTAGTAGTCCCTCCCAGCCCCTGTTCATTATGTCTAATAGTCCCTCCCAGCCCCTGTTCATTATGTCTAATAGTCCCTCCCAGCCCCTGTTCATTATGTCTAATAGTCCCTCCCAGCCCCTGTTCATTATGTCTAATAGTCCCTCTCAGCCCCTGTTCATTATGTCTAGTAGTCCCTCCCAGCCCATTGTTCATTATGTCTAGTAGTCCCTCCCAGCCCCTGTTCATTATGTCTAGTAGTCCCTCCCAGCCCCTGTTCATTATGTCTAGTAGTCCCTCCCAGCCCCTGTTCATTATGTCCAGTAGTCCCTCCCAGCCCCTGTTCATTATGTCTAGTAGTCCCTCCCAGCCCCTGTTCATTATGTCTAGTAGTCCCTCTCAGCCCCTGTTCATTATGTCTAGTAGTCCCTCCCAGCCCCTGTTCATTATGTCTAATAGTCCCTCCCAGCCCCTGTTCATTATGTCTAATAGCCCCTCCCAGCCCCTGTTCATTATGTCTAGTCCCTCCCAGCCCCTGTTCATTATGTCTAATAGTCCCTCCCAGCCCCTGTTCATTATGTCTAGTAGTCCCTCCCAGCCCCTGTTCATTATGTCTAGTAGTCCCTCCCAGCCCCTGTTCATTATGTCTAGTAGTCCCTCCCAGCCCCTGTTCATTATGTCTAGTAGTCCCTCCCAGCCCCTGTTCATTATGTCTAGTAGTCCCTCCCAGCCCCTGTTCATTATGTCTAGTAGTCCCTCCCAGCCCCTGTTCATTATGTCTAATAGTCCCTCCCAGCCCCTGTTCATTATGTCTAGTAGTCCCTCCCAGCCCCTGTTCATTATGTCTAGTAGTCCCTCCCAGCCCCTGTTCATTATGTCTAGTAGTCCCTCCCAGCCCCTGTTCATTATGTCTAGTAGTCCCTCCCAGCCCCTGTTCATTATGTCTAGTATCAAATCAAATCAAATCAAATTTATTTTTATATAGCCCTTCGTACATCAGCTGATATTCTCAAAGTGCTGTACAGAAACCCAGCCTAAAACCCCAAACAGCAAGCAAAGCATGTGAAAGAAGCACGGTGGCTAGGAAAAACTCCCTAGGAAAAACTCCCTAGAAAGGCCAAAAACCTAGGAAGAAACCTAGAGAGGAACCAGGCTATGAGGGGTGGCCAGTCCTCTTCTGGCTGTGCAGGGTGGATATTATAACAGAACATGGTCAAAATGTTAAAATGTTAAAATGTTCATAAATGACCAGCATGGTCAAATAATAATAATCATAGTAGTTGTCGAGGGTGCAACAAGCACGTCCGGTGAACAGGTCAGGGTTCCATAGCCGCAGGCAGAACAGTTGAAACTGGAGCAGCAGCACGGCCAGGTGGACTGGGGACAGCAAGGAGTCATCATACCAGGTAGTCCTGAGGCATGGTCCTAGGGCTCAGGTCCTCCGAGAGAAAGACAGAAAGAGAGAAAGAGAGAATTAGAGAGAGCATATTTAAATACACACAGGACACCGGATAAGACAAGAGAAATACTCCAGATGTAACAGACTGACCCTAGCCCCCCGACACATAAACTACTGCAGCATAAATACTGGAGGCTGAGACAGGAGGGATCAGAAGACACTGTGGCCCCATCCGATGATACCCCCGGACAGGGCCAAACAGGCAGGATATAACCCCACCCACTTTGCCAAAGCACAGCCCCCACACCACTAGAGGGATGTCTCCAACCACCAACTTACCGTCCTAAGACAAGGCCGAGTATAGCCCACAACGATCTCCGCCATGGCACAACCCAAGGGGGGGGGGGGGGGGGCGCCAACCCAGACAGGAAGACCACGTCAGTGACTCAACCCACTCAAGTGACGCACCCCTCCCATGGACGGCATGGAAGAACACCAGTAGGCCAGTGACTCAGCCTCTGTAAAAGGGTTAGAGGCAGAGAATCCCAGTGGAAAGAGGGGAACCGGCAAGGCAGAGACAGCAAGGGCGGTTCGTTGCTCCAGCCTTTCCGTTCACCTTCACACTCCTGGGCCAGACTATACTTAATCATAGGACCTACTGAAGAGATAAGTCTTCAGTAAAGACTTAAAGGTTGAGACTGAGTCTGCGTCTCTCACATTGGTAGGCAGACCATTCCATAAAAATGGAGCTCTATAGGAGAAAGCCCTACCTCCAGCCGTTTGCTTAGAAATTCTAGGGACAATTAGGAGGCCTGCGTCTTGTGACCGTAGCGTACGTGTAGGTATGTACGGCAGGACCAAATCGGAAAGATAGGTAGGAGCAAGCCCATGTAATGCTTTGTAGGTTAGCAGTAAAACCTTGAAATCAGCCCTTGCCTTAACAGGAAGCCAGTGTAGGGAGGCTAACACTGGAGTAATATGATCAAATTTTTTGGTTCTAGTCAGGATTCTAGCAGCCGTATTTAGCACTAACTGAAGTTTATTTAGTGCTTTATCCGGGTAGCCGGAAAGTAGAGCATTGCAGTAGTCCAGCCTAGAAGTAACAAAAGCATGGATTAATTTTTCTGCGTCATTTTTGGACAGAAAATTTCTGATTTTTGCAATGTTACGTAGATGGAAAAAAGCTATCCTTGAAACAGTCTTGATATGTTCTTCAAAAGAGAGATCAGGGTCCAGAGTAACGCCGAGGTCCTTCACAGTTTTATTTGAGACGACTGTACAACCATCCAGATTAATTGTCAGATTCAACAGAAGATCTCTTTGTTTCTTGGGACCTAGAACAAGCATCTCTGTTTTGTCCGAGTTTAAAAGTAGAAAGTTTGCAGCCATCCACTTCTTTATGTCTGAAACACAGGCTTCTAGTAGTCCCTCCCAGCCCCTGTTCATTATGTCTAGTAGTCCCTCCCAGCCCCTGTTCATTATGTCTAGTAGTCCCTCCCAGCCCCTGTTCATTATGTCTAGTAGTCCCTCCCAGCCCCTGTTCATTATGTCTAGTATTCCCTCCCAGCCCCTGTTCATTATGTCTAGTAGTCCCTCCCAGCCCCTGTTCATTATGTCTAGTAGTCCCTCCCAGCCCCTGTTCATTATGTCTAGTAGTCCCTCCCAGCCCCTGTTCATTATGTCTAGTAGTCCCTCCCAGCCCCTGTTCATTATGTCTAATAGTCCCTCCCAGCCCCTGTTCATTATGTCTAGTAGTCCCTCTCAGCCCCTGTTCATTATGTCTAGTAGTCCCTCTCAGCCCCTGTTCATTATGTCTAGTAGTCCCTCCCAGCCCCTGTTCATTATGTCTAGTAGTCCCTCCCAGCCCCTGTTCATTATGTCTAGTAGTCCCTCCCAGCCCCTGTTCATTATGTCTAGTAGTCCCTCCCAGCCCCTGTTCATTATGTCTAGTAGTCCCTCCCAGCCCCTGTTCATTATGTCTAGTAGTCCCTCCCAGCCCCTGTTCATTATGTCTAGTAGTCCCTCCCAGCCCCTGTTCATTATGTCTAGTAGTCCCTCCCAGCCCCTGTTCATTATGTCTAGTAGTCCCTCCCAGCCCCTGTTCATTATGTCTAGTATTCCCTCCCAGCCCCTGTTCATTATGTCTAGTAGTCCCTCCCAGCCCCTGTTCATTATGTCTAGTAGTCCCTCCCAGCCCCTGTTCATTATGTCTAGTAGTCCCTCCCAGACCCTGTTCATTATGTCTAGTAGTCCCTCCCAGCCCCTGTTCATTATGTCTAGTAGTCCCTCCCAGCCCCTGTTCATTATGTCTAATAGTCCCTCTCAGCCCCTGTTCATTATGTCTAGTAGTCCCTCCCAGCCCCTGTTCATTATGTCTAATAGTCCCTCCCAGCCCCTGTTCATTATGTCTAATAGTCCCTCCCAGCCCCTGTTCATTATGTCTAGTAGTCCCTCCCAGCCCCTGTTCATTATGTCTAATAGCCCCTCCATTGCACTTAATACAGCCCAGGGCTGGGAAATCACCCATAATCCTGTGCAGGTTGAGCAGGAAGCCTGGGGAAGGTGGTGTTGATCAGAGCCTAATCTTGACCAGGCCCATCAAAGAGCCTCTCTTTCATTAGGCCCCAGCCCAGCTGCACCGCATTAGGCCTGGAATGCAGGGACCGCCAGGGCACCCAGCGCCATTTTGGATCCACATAGAATAGTTTGTATGGGAGAGAATGACAGTTGTTGAGAGAGTGCATGACTTTATAGTATATGAAGTATGAAGGAACGCCTCTTTTCCTGTCTGTTTCTCTTCCCCTCGCATTAAACCAATCACACCAGACACGTAAAAGTTGTTTACCAGCCGTAACTCATTTTGACGTTTTTTTCTTCCCTCCTATTTTCCATCTGAGACGTCAGGATGATATTATGATGACCTGCAGATGTCAGAGGGTCTGATGTCCAACAAATTGTGAGCAGAGTTGAACTAGGTTCATCCACCATCTGCAATGTGATAGATATGTGGCATACTTTTCTTTAAAGAGAACTGATGAGTTTCAGCCCAAAATCCAGTTGGTCCTTTTTAGCTGGAAATGCACACAGAGGGTCAGAAGAAAGCGCAAACGTTAGGCGAAAGTTACATAGGAAACTTTTTTCCCCTTTTTATCACCAAAAGTTTGATATAGGAATGATGGGTGAGAAAAATGACAAGTTCCAGTGCTGTTTCATGGCAGTCATTTCATGTGGGATTGAAGTTGGCCAGTTTCAGATCCATATTGACTGGGCAGGCGGTTTTCTGAGCTGAAATGTCTTATTCTTTTGATGCCGAGGCAGAAAAACGCTGTCCTTTGCAATCTGCCCCAGCCCGGTCGGTGTTGAAGCTTGAAGCCTGGGCCGGGTGGACTGTTTGAAGGCATCTCCTAGATCCCAGGGTAAAGGCAGGAGAAATCCATTAAATCCATGAATGGATTCTCATCAAAGAAGCATGTGTTTGAGAGAGAGAAAGCTGGGGAATGAAATAATGAGAAACAGTATTTTAGAGGAGATAAGATCACGTATGAAGATTGTTTTAACTCCCCAGAAAGAATGGGAAAGAGAGACATGGGGAGATATTGGAGAACGAGAGAGTAGTTGGGGGTATTTCACTGTTTGGCTGCTATTGAGGTTTATCTGCCACTGTGTGTGTCCATAAAGCCTCCCCCCCCCCCACACACACACACACACACACACACACACACACACACACACACACACACACACACACACACACGTGCAGCCCCACAGAGTGGCCTGTGAAGCTTCTGTGTGCCTGATAACGCTGCCTCTGCTCTGGGCTGCTCAGAGGAGGTCTTCTGCCTCTCACTTAACCTTATCTGGTTCTCTTATTTACCTCCCTCTATCCCTCCCTCTCTTAACCTCTTCCTCTCTCTTCAAGCCTTCAAGTCATGGCAAAGCAAAGAGTATCAGGGCTTCCTAGAAAGAGCTTGCCTTACCAGAGTTAGGGGCTATGACGATTTTTAGAAAAGGCGAAAGGTGTTTCCGAGAACACACACACATACACAGACAGAGACCCTCTCACGACGGACGCACACACCAACACACTCTCTCTCTCTCTCTCTCTCTCTCTCTCTCTCTCTCTCGTGTGTCTCTCTCACACACACACACACACACATGTACTGGCTGTCTTATCCACTCTGTTGTTTCCTCACTACATTTTACATTTACATTTTAGTCATTTAGCAGACGCTCTTATCCAGAGCGACTTACAGTAGTGAATACATACATTTCATTTTAATTTCATGCATTTTTTAAATCTTTTTTTATTTTATTTAAAATTTAAAAAAAATTGTACTGGCCCCCCGTGGGAATCGAACCCACAGCCCTGGCGTTGCACACACCATGCTGGCGTTGCAAACACCATGCTCTACCAACTGAGCCCCAGGGAAGGCACTAACTAGGCTGCTGTATTGAGACAGGTAAAGACGTACAGGGTCCTCAGTGGACAAGTTTCACATTGTAGTGTTATGTGTCTCAGTTAAAGCTTCCAATGCATGTTGAATACAAAGGCATCCTGCAAACTGCTACTTGCAAAGTCTCACTTTATTTGTCAAGCAAGGTTTTGGCCTGGACCCCACAAAGTCAACTCTGGACCTTGAAGCCAGTTCCACTGCATTTTTTCATTGTTCCCCTCTAATCAGGGACTGATTTAGACCTGGGACACCAGGTGTGTGAATTTAATTATCAGGTAGAACAGAAAACCAGCAGGCGCCGGACCTCGTAGGGTAAGAGTTCTGTACCCATGGTCTAGACTAGGGTTGCACAATTTGGGGAATATTCAGAGGTGGAAACTTTCAGTGGGAATTAACGGGAATATATGGGAATTAACGGAAATATATGAAAATTAATATTAATACCATTTAATTAAATGTAGATGTTTTTTGCAGAAACATAAATCTTTTACCTTATCATAAGTAGACACAATTGCAAATTATTAAATCCTTCCATAATATATATTTTTAAACTATTTAGTTACGAATTGAACTTTAATTAAATGAGTTGACTCTTCACATGGGATGATTTCACTGAACAACAAAAGGAAGGGAATATTGAATGATCCCCAATGATCCATTGCATCTCCCAAAAACGTTTTCAACATACATCTGTAAAATGATAGTCTAGAAACTAAAGCTTTGGTTGTCTTCCTCTCAGGCTTCCATGTCTTCTCCCTGGACCTCCTCAATGTCCACCTCTTGAACATCAGACTCTGAGGCCTCATCTTCACTGTCACTTTCCAACCTTGTTGAGGATGGCTCGTTGTCAGGCTCAAAAAGCCTCAAATTTGCCCGGATGGCCACCAATTTTTCAACCCTTCTATTGGTGTGTGTGTTCCCAAACAAGGACCAGTGCACTCTGAGGCGGCTGATGTTAGTGGGATTTAGAGGATGATGGATGCAACAGGGGAAAAAGCCTCATATGCAAGTCCCTTCCACCAGGTGGCTGATGAGATATGTTGGCACGACTGCCATATTGCATCTCTATCCCAAAGCCCTTGCCTGGAAGTGTACTTCGCCAGACTGCCAAGAACCTTGCCCTCATTCAGGATAAGGTGGTGAGACACAGTAGTGATAACACCATAGGCCTTATTGATCTCTGCACCAGACAGGATGCTCTTGCCAGCATACTTGGTGTCCAACATGTACGCTGCGGCGTGTATGGGCTTCACGCAGAAGTCTTCACGCTTTTTGATGTATTTCAGAACTGCAGTTTCCTCTGCTTGGAGTAACAGTGAAGTGGGCAGGGCAGTACGGATGTCTTCTCTTACATCTGCAAGCAGAGTCTGAACATCCGACAGGATGGCATTGTCTCCCTCAATCCGTGCAATGGCTACTGCTATAGGTTTCAGGAGTTTCAGGCTGCTTACGACTCTCTCCCAAAATACATCATCCAGGAAGATCCTCTTGATGGGGCTGTCCATATCGGCAGATTGTGATATGGCCATTTCTTGGAGAGACTCCTTCCCCCCCAGGAGACTGTCAAACATGATGACAACACCACCCCAATGAGTGTTGCTGGGCAGCTTCAATGTGGTGCTCTTATTCTTCTCACTTTGCTTGGGGAGGTAGATTGCTGCTATAACTTGATGACCCTTCACATACCTAACCATTTCCTTGGCTCTCTTGTAGAGTGTATCCATTGTTTTCAGTTCCATGATGTCCTTGAGGGGCAGATTCAATGCATGAGCAGCACAGCCAATGGGTGTGATGTGAGGGTAGGACTCCTCCACTTTAGACCAAGCAGCCTTCATGTTCGCAGCATTGTCTGTCATCAGTGCAAATACCTTCTGTGGTCCAAGGTCATTGATAACTGCCTTCAGATCATTTGCAATGTAGAAACCGGTGTGTCTGTTGTCCCTTGTGTCTGTGCTTTTGTAGAATACTGGTTGAGGGGTGGAGATGATATAGTTAATTATTCCTTGCCCACGAACATTCAACCACCCATCAGAGATGATTGCAATACAGTTTGTTTTCTCTACGATTTGCTTGTCCTTCACTTGAACTCTGCATCCAGCAAATGAGTAGATAATGCATGTCTGGTTGGAGGGGTGTATGCTGGGCGAAGAACATTCAGAAATCTCTTCCAATACACATTGCCTGTACGCATCAGAGGTGAACCAGTTGCATACACAGCTCGAGCAAGACATTCATCAGCATTTCTCTGATTACGTTCCTCCATTGAGTTAAAAAAAAACTTCTTATTCCAAGAGGACCATGAGCTGTTGCTATCGATAAGGTGTCTGATTCATCATTTTCACCTCGAATAGAAGTAGAGGGACTTTTGTCAGAGGTTGCTTGTTGTGAGCGCTGAGGAAACTTTATGCACTTGGCCAGATGATTCTGCATTCTTCACATATGATTTGGCACAGTATTTGCAAATGTACACAGCTTTGTCTTCTACATTAGCTGCAGTGAAATGTCTCCACACATCAGATAGTGCCCGTGGCATTTTCCTGTAAATATTTTTTTTCAATGAGTTAAGAAAACCCAAATACAATTCCATGTACAGATAAATAGTTAAGCAGTTAGATTAAACAACTCCTTTGTGAGATAAATGGTTTAACCTGTTGAGGACAGACGTTCCACTAGCGGAACCCCGTTCCGCCTGCGGAACCCCTAGCCAACAGCCAATGGCATCGCATGGCGCGAAATACAAAACCAACTAAAATACCACAATTCAATTTTCTCAAACAATCAACTATTTTACACCATTTTAAAGATAAGACTCTCGTTAATCTAACCACATTGTCCGATTTCAAAAAGGCTTTACAGCGAAAGCAAAACATTAGATTATGTTAGGAGAGTACATAGACACAAATAATCACACAGCCATTTTCCAAGCAAGCATATATGTCACATAAACCCAAACCACAGCTAAATGCAGCACTAACCTTTGATGATCTTCATCAGATGACACTCCTAGGACATTATGTTATACAATACATGCATGTTTTGTTCAATCAAGTTCATATTTATATAAAAAAACAGCTTTTTACATTAGCATGTGATGTTCAGAACTAGCATACCCACCGAAAACTTCCGGTGAATTTACTAAATTACTCATGATAAACGTTGACAAAATACATAACAATTATTTGAAGAATTATAGCTACAGAACTCTTTTATGCAATCGCTATGTCCGATTTTAAAATAGCTTTTCGGCGAAAGCACATTTTGCAATATTCTGAGTACATAGCTCGGCCATCACAGGCTAGCTAATTTGACACCCACCAAGTTTGGGGCTCACTAAACTCAGAATTCCTATTAGAAAAATTGGATTACCTTTGCTGTTCTTCGTCAGAATGCACTCCCAGGACTTCTACTTCAACAACAAATGTTGTTTTGGTTCCAAATAATCCATAGTTATATCCAAATACCTCCGTTTTGTTCGTGCGTTCAGGTCACTATCCGAAGGGTAACGCGCGAGCGCATTTCGTGACAAAAATGTCAAAATATTCCATTACCATACTTAGAAGCATGTCAAACGCTGTTTAAAATCAATTTTTCTGCAATTTTTCTTGTAAAATAGCGATAATATTCCAACCGGGCAACATTGTATTCATTCAAAGGCTGAAAGAAAAAAAATGAAGAAGTCTCGTGAATGCGCATCTCAGTCTCACTGTCCCCAGGCTGACCACTTACAAACTCTGCTGTTGTACTTTGCCCAGAGACAGCAGACACCACATTCTGCTTTCTGCCGGCTTTTGAAAGCCAATGGAAGCCTTAGAAAGTGTCACGTTACAGCACAGATGCTGTAATTTTGATAGAGATGCAACAGAAGGACAACAAATTGTCAGACAGGGCACTTCCTGTATGGAATCTACTCAGGTTTTGGCCTGCCATATGAGTTCTGTTATACTCACAGACACCATTCAAACAGTTTTAGAAACTTTAGAGTGTTTTCTATCCAAATCTACTAATTATATGCATATTCTAGTTTCTGGGCAGGAGTAGTAACCAGATTAAATTGGGTACGTTTTTTTATCCGGACGTGAAAATACTGCCCCCTATCCCAAAGAAGTTAAAATGAAACATGTATGGAAACAGGTGAATTAACACTCCTCAGTTAGCAGGCTCAAGCCAGCTAAAACCCACATGGTAGCAAAAACTAACTAGCAGAAATTATTAAGTCAGAAATGATTTAAACACACTGCTGTAGGTTACATTATTTTTTATTAACTAGTAAATAGTATGTCAAAAAAATATATTCACCCCACCCAGTATTGTAATCAAAACTTACCAGAAAGCATGTAGTCCTTGGCTCAGACAGTGTAGTAGTGTGGGCTCAATAGCATCTCATTAGTGTGCAAAATCTTGAGAATTGGCTGTACATGTGACGGAAGAGTACACTGTACATGCAGAGGGTTGGAATTCAATTGAATGGGGGATAGTTTAATCAAAATATGCCACAAGACCTAGAATTGTCCCACAAAAAAGATTCACTGATATAAGCTAACTTTTTTGATGAATTTAAGCAAAATTCCCCAGCTTAACTTCCCTTTGCAACCCTAGTCTAGACCTTTGTTATGTGTGGCATTTTCCACACAGAAGGGGTTAACAATACAGAAGTTAATTTTGTGCATCAGTGTTTTACACCAACGTGTTTTACTCTGAGCTATAAGGCATAGTAAACTGCTCTCTGTTGTCTCCCTCCATGTCCCTCCCTAATGACTACACACGCACTCTCACACACACACAACCACACTGTGTCTCTCACACACACACCGTTGTCACACACACACTCGCACCCATACACTCATACACCCACACAAACACACACATACACACTCACACTGTGTGTCACACACACACCCAAACACTTGCCCCACCTGTCAACACTAGAAATCTAACCGGCACACCCCATAACAAAAGTTTCTAGAGCTCAGGTCTGATATGAGGTGAATGCTGTTAGGCTTCTTCTTGAGTAAGTATTGACTCAGAGAGAGAGAGATTCTTTGAACTGCAGGAGTGGATTAGTCCTCTCTGATCTGTGTTTGGTTTGGGGCTGATACGGTGGAGGTGAATGGATGGTTAGTTTGATATGTTCAGACAGAGTAGTATATACTCTGGAACGGTGGTGTTCCAGTGGAGGTGAATGGATGGTTAGTTTGATATGTTCAGACAGAGTAGTATATACTCTGGTACGGTGGTGTTCTAGTGGAGGTGAATGGATGGTTAGTTTGATATGTTCAGACAGAGTAGTATATACTCTGGTACGGTGGTGTTTTAGTGGTAATGAATGGATGGTTAGTTTGATATGTTCAGACAGAGTAGTATATACTCTGGTACGGTGGTGTTCTAGTGGTAATGAATGGATGGTTAGTTTGATATGTTCAGACAGAGTAGTATATACTCTGGTACGGTGGTGTTCTAGTGGAGGTGAATGGATGGTTAGTTTGATATGTTCAGACAGAGTAGTATATACTCTGGTACGGTGGTGTTCTAGTGGAGGTGAATGGATGGTTAGTTTGATATGTTCAGACAGAGTAGTATATACTCTGGCTAGCCTGTTCCCAGATCTGTTTGTGCCGTCTTGCCAGGGACCATAGGAGGTGGGAAAGACAGCACAAACATATCTGGTACCAGGCTTTACTCTGACCAAGCAAAACTCTGGACCTATAGGCTATTTCCGTACTAGGTTTGGTGGTGAGGAAAAAGGACTGGCCCTAAGTATTCTCTGTAAGGTAGGCTACTCTAGCGTATACTGGAGTTGACCTCATTCCCTTCTACAGCTGATAGTTCCCTTCATGTTCAATTCTCTATCTCTTGATCATGGAATATTGCTAGTGGTGGATTTTTAGTGGTTACCCATGGTTACTCAGGCCTTGAGCAGGGAACAGATGACTGTTATGTAGCTGATGCAGAGGGCTGTGGGTGTGCGTGCGTACCTGAGTGGCGTGCACATTTGTATGCATGCTTGTGTGTATCTGTATGCATGCTTGTGTGTGTGTCCTTTCCTCACACTCCTCCAATTCCACCCTTTTCTTCTGCTCCAGTCTCCTCCACTGCTCTCTCCTTCATCGAGACCAGCCGTGGTAAAACCCAGACAGAGAGGGAGAGATAATCAGTCTTCCTATGTGTCAGTCTGTGTGTTGGTTAACCCTGTGTATCTAGCTGGCGTAGCTCTCTGTAATCTCATCTGGCTCACGGTAATGACACCTGGCCTCCACGGTCCCCGCCGAGGTCTGTGGTACACAAACACCATGGTTCATTTAGGTTTCCTCGGCTATGACAGCGGGAAGGAAGGAGAGATGGAAGAAAGGAGGAGAAGATGGAGTTGCCAGTGTTAGAAGATGGAGTTTTTCTCCCTCTCTCTCATGTGTAGTCCTAGATGTAGAGGAACAGTAGACTGTCTGACTGGTAATGTGGTTACACACAGTTATGGATGTTAAGACAATGTCTTTTCCCATCAAGGTTAATGCAGAGTCGTTGTGGCATATTGGCCATGACTAGAGATCACTGTTTGTTCCTGGTCAGTCACATTGCTGATGGACAACTAAAAAGCAACGTGAATGCACTGTCAGATGTGACATTATGTGATATTTATTTATTATTTCATGTTTTTTTTCCCCCAAAATATCTAAAAACCTGTTTTTACTTTGTCATTATGGCGTATTGTGTGTAGATTGATGAGGGAAAAAACTATTGAATCCATTTTAGAATAAGGCTGTAACGTAACAAAATGTTTAAAAAAGTCAAGGGGTCTGAATACTTTCCAAATGCACTGTACCCACTGGGGTATGTAATCAGCACAGTGTTAGAGGGTTTTAGCTGGTGTATCACTCAGTCTTACAGGGTTGGAAGTAGCTAGTGTGTGAGTCCTGTTCTTCTGTCAGCCAGAAGATGGTGGTGCTGTTGTTCCACCTCAACCAACAGCCTCTCTCCACTGTCTGGTTCTCTGCCATTTGGAGATGCACCAAATCCCATTATTCCTGGTCATGGATTATATAGAAAAACAGAGGATGGAATGATCAAAGAAGATGTCCTGCAATCACCTCAGAGTAACAGAGAGGGATGAGGATCACCTCAGAGTAACAGAGAGGGATGAGGATCACCTCAGAGTAACAGAGAGGGATGAGGATCACCTCAGAGTAACAGAGAGGGATGGAAGATCACCTCGGAGTAACAGAGAGGGATGAGGATCACCTCAGAGTAGCAGACAGGGATGGAAGATCACCTCAGAGTAACAGAGAGGGATGGAAGATCACCTCGGAGTAACAGAGAGGGATGAGGATCACCTCAGAGTAGCAGACAGGGATGGAAGATCACCTCGGAGTAACAGAGACGGATGAGGATCACCTCAGAGTAACAGAGAGGGATGAGGATCACCTCAGAGTAACAGAGAGGGATGAGGATCACCTCAGAGTAGCAGAGAGGGATGAGGATCACCTCAGAGTAGCAGACAGGGATGGAAGATCACCTCGGAGTAACAGAGAGGGATGAGGATCACCTCAGAGTAGCAGACAGGGATGGAAGATCACCTCAGAGTAACAGAGAGGGATGAGGATCACCTCAGAGTAACAGAGAGGGATGAGGATCACCTCAGAGTAGCAGACAGGGATGGAAGATCACCTCGGAGTAACAGAGAGGGATGAAGATCACCTCAGAGTAACAGAGAGGGATGAGGATCACCTCAGAGTAACAGAGAGGGATGAGGATCACCTCAGAGTAACAGACAGGGATGAGGATCACCTCAGAGTAACAGAGAGGGATGAGGATCACCTCAGAGTAACAGAGAGGGATGAGGATCACCTCAGAGTAACAGAGAGGGATGAGGATCAGTAACAGACAGGGATGGAGGCGTGTCAGCAGAACATCTGATTTAGAAGGGGGGGGGGGTGAAGATAAAAGTTAGAGCTGTTGTGTTGTTTATGGATGAGGGGGGATATAACATGTTGTGTGTGTGCTACGGGTGATTGTGTTCGTGCATACATACAGTATACGTGTGTGTGCATCTCGTGGGGCCCCGGTCTTTGCCGTGGGCCTTGGAAGCAGCAGCAGAGATAATGACTCAGACAGATGAAAGAGACAGACCAAAGACTTTTGCCAGTCCCCCAAAAACATATTGCAGCTCTCTGTCTCAGACATGGCAGGAAGTTGTTGATGTCGTTGGAGAGGAGCCGCATGGTCTCTCAATCGCATTAATCAAGGCAGACAGCTCCTGTCCTGTAGAGAATGTTGTAGATTACTGTCAGTATGCTTTTGAACACAACTCTGGAGGGACATTTAGAGAGGTGGAAGAAGATGAGATGGAGAAAGAACAGAAAAGAGACATGTGAAGAGGAGGAGAGAGAGGATCATCTTCTCCTCAGCCCTGCATATGGCTAAAACAAGGTTTCTCCAGCTAGACCTTTCTCCTCCTCGCTTCCTCCTCCTCTGCTCTCCTGTCCCATTGATCCTCTTTTAGCTCATCTGTCTCTTGTACCGCAGCCCTCTGCTCAGGCAAGCTTCCCTGGGGTCATCTAATGGAACAACCTGGAGGTGGTCCGACCCCCGGGGTCATCTAATGGAACAACCCGGAGGTGGTCCGACCCCCGGGGTCATCTAATGGAACAACCTGGAGGTGGTCCGACCCCCGGGGTCATCTAATGGAACAACCTGGAGGTGGTCCGACCCCCGGGGTCATCTAATGGAACAACCTGGAGGTGGTCCGACCCCCGGGGTCATCTAATGGAACAACCTGGAGGTGGTCCGACCCCCGGGGTCATCTAATGGAACAACCTGGAGGTGGTCTGACCCCCGGGGTCATCTAATGGAACAACCTGGAGGTGGTCTGACCCCCGGGGTCATCTAATGGAACAACCTGGAGGTGGTCCGACCCCCGGGGTAATCTAATGGAACAACCTGGAGGTGGTCCGACCCCCGGGGTCATCTAATGGAACAACCTGGAGGTGGTCCGACCCCCGGGGTCATCTAATGGAACAACCTGGAGGTGGTCCGACCCCCGGGGTCATCTAATGGAACAACCTGGAGGTGGTCCGACCCCCGGGGTCATCTAATGGAACAACCTGGAGGTGGTCCGACCCCCGGGGTCATCTAATGGAACAACCTGGAGGTGGTCTGACCCCCGGGGTCATCTAATGGAACAACCTGGAGGTGGTCTGACCCCCGGGGTCATCTAATGGAACAACCTGGAGGTGGTCCGACCCCCGGGGTAATCTAATGGAACAACCTGGAGGTGGTCCGACCCCCGGGGTCATCTAATGGAACAACCTGGAGGTGGTCCGACCCCCGGGGTCATCTAATGGAACAACCTGGAGGTGGTCCGACCCCCGGGGTCATCTAATGGAACAACCTGGAGGTGGTCCGACCCCCGGGGTCATCTAATGGAACAACCTGGAGGTGGTCCGACCCCCGGGGTCATCTAATGGAACAACCTGGAGGTGGTCCGACCCCCGGGGTCATCTAATGGAACAACCTGGAGGTGGTCCGACCCCCGGGGTCATCTAATGGAACAACCCACAGGTGGTCCGACCACTTTAATACGTCAGCGGCTGTCACAGAGAAGCTGATATACACAACCCCACTCGCCCCCTAAATCTGTACACAGATGCATTCATGGACCCCTGTCTGCGCCCCTCTCTTGTCCCCTCTGGCACCCCCTGTCTGCCACATTGATCCCCTTTAATAAAGGTGAGACAGACCCTCCCCTCCCCACACAACTCTAGACAGGCTCAAAGAAGAGAGAGTTTAAAAGAGAGGATTTAAAAGGAGAGAGTTAAAAGGAGAGCCCAATATGAAAATCAACAGTGTATCCCAAGTGGTTCAACCTGATATATAAACATGACGGGAATTGAGTTGGCGAGACTGAGAGATAGCTAGGTAGAAAGAGAGAGGTAGAAAGAGAGATTTTGCTGTCTGAAGGCAGGTAGCCTAGCGTCGGGTTAGTAACCGAAAGTTTTCTTCTTCTAATCTATGTGCCCTTGAGCAAGGCACTTAACCCTAACTGTTCTGGATAAGAGCGTCTGCTATGAC
>NC_138296.1:26477500-26527500 GCF_965601325.2 Salmo salar | reverse complement strand
TACACACGGTCTCTGTCACACACACACACATATACACACGGTGTCTCTCTCACACACACACATATACACACAGTCTCTCTCACACACACACACATATACACACGGTGTCTCTCTCACACACACACATTTACACACGGTCTCTCACACACACACACACATATACACACACACACACATATACACACGGTCTCTCTCTCACACACACACACATATACACACGGTCTCTCTCACATACACATATACACACGGTCTCTCTCTCACACACACATATATACACACGGTCTCTCTCTCTCTCTCTCTCTCTCTCTCACACACACACACACACACACACACACACACACACACACATATACACACGGTCTCTCACACACACACACACACACACACACACACACACACACACACACTCGGTCTCTCTCTCTCTCTCACACACATATACACATGGTCTCACACACACACACATACATATACACACGGTCTCTCTCACACTCACTCACACACACCCACACACACACACACACACACACACACACACTTGTACACAGTAATTACAGACAAACAAGCAAATAACATCTCCCGGAGTCCTCTCCCTCACAAATGTAACCCAGAGACGTGTGTTAGGTAGATTCAGAGGAATCTGTTCCAGTCTCTCACCGTAGTGTTGAAAGGCCTATAGATCACTGAGACAACTCATACCTGGGACACCGCTCGTCGTTGTTCTCTCTGTAACCTTTACAAATCTGTCTTTCGGTATACGTTCATGTTCTTCTTTATAAGGTCTTTATAATGCTCATACCAGTTTGTGGTTTCTGTTATAACATGTTATGTAGTATTCATAAAGGCTTTATGAATGCTGTGTGTATGTACATAAGGTCAGCAGAAGTATAGTGTTAGCAAGTTTTATTTTGGGTTTCATCAGTTTATAAAGTCACCTTGGAGATAAGTCATATGGAAAGTACCTAGCCCCACCCCTTTATCCGTGTACCTGTCAATCATACCATCTTTTCCACCCACTCTTACTGCGATGACATCACCTGAATGTTAGCCGGCCTCGGGAATCTTGTAGTGTCGTGTCATGTTGTTGTGTTGTCCAAGCTTAGCTAAGCCCAGATATCTCTCTCTAAAACATTCCTGAAAAAAAGTTCCATGTGGAAGAAATATCCTCCTTTACAGAAAAGCAAATGAATTTCACATGTGAAGTTAATGTGATAACATGAGACAACATGTAAAAGCAACATGTAATAACATGTAACTACACATGTGAAAGCATGATCTCATGTGAAATAAATGTGACAACATGGGGATACAAAATGAAATTCCACATGTGAGAGTTAGATTTTCACGTGTTGAAAGTTATTTTACATGTGAAACTGCATGTTATTCTCCTCACGTGAAAAGGTGGTGTTAACATGAGAACTGTAAATGTGACACATGTGAACAACTGACCTCACATGTCTCTATTTTTATACATGTGAACATTTATGCCGAGCATTTCACATGTGAGAATGTGATTTCACATGTGGGTTATTTTTGTAAGGGAATGACATTGTATGCGGGCTTTAAAGTACATGGTACGCTGTTCAGCCAAAATAGTGTAAAAAACATCTTGAATCAATGGCAATATGATTACATTTGAGATGATCACTTAGTAGTGACTTTTCAATATGACCCCAACTGGGATTTGAACTCACAACCTCTGGGTTTGGGGTAGGCTGATCTTTCTGCTGCGCCACAAAGTCTGTAGCATTCCTCTACACATTCATTATCTATAACACATCTCTGTACTTAGCAAAATAGTGCCATCTGCTATTTTAGTTAATCTGACTATTCTCTCATCATTGATTTCATTGACTTATTTCAGCAATTTGAGGAGTTTTCTGTGTAGTCTGTTGGTGGTGCATATTATTCTGCTTAATGTTACGACTGAATCACTATGATAAATATACTAACTTTTCTTTGGTGTATTTTTAACAAAGCTGAGATTGAGTTTACTTAAATCCAAAGTCTAGGAATAGAGGTGAAATAAGTCATTGACACAGACATGGTGACGTAGCAGGAAGATGGAAATGCAGTGAACTAAGAGATTGTGAGTTCAAATCCCAGGTGATAATAGTTACTGTATAAATAAACATTCACAATGTAATTATGTATGTCAAGGTGTGTCAAATATGTTAAACGCACTGTCTGTGTGTGTATCCTAACGACAAATGTTTGTTTGCTGGGCATCACCTCAGAAATCCACATGTAAAAGGCTATGTGATCATGTGAAAATTCAATTTTTAAATATCATCACGTGAAGTAGGGCTAGGAATTGCCAAGGACCTCACGATACCATATCACAATACTTACGTGTGATACGATATGTATTGCGATTCAATACTGCGTTTGTATTGCGATTTGATGTTTCAAACATATTGCTCACTATACAGTGCATTCAGAAAGTATTCAGACCCCCTGACTTTTTCCAAATTTTGTTACGTTACAGCCTTATTCTAACATGTGTTAAATAGTTTTTTTTCCCCTCATCAATCTACACACACTACCCCATAATGACAAAGCAAAAACTGTTTTTTAGAAAATTAAATATCACCTTTACATAAGTATTCAGAACATTTACTCAGTACATTGTTGAAGCACCTTTGGCAGTGATTAACGCCCTAAGTCTTCTTGGGTATGACGTTACAAGCTTGGCACACCTGTATTTGGGGAGTTTCTCCTATTCTTCTCTGCAGATCCTCTCAAGCTCTGTCAGGTTGGATGGGGAGTGTCGCTGCACAGCTATTTTCAGGTCTCTCTAGAGATGTTCAATCGGGTTCAAGTCCGGGCTCTGACTGGGCCTCTCAAGGACATTCAGAGACTTGTCCCAAAGCCACTCCTGCATTGTCTTGGCTGTGTGCTTAGGGTCATTGTCCTGTTGGAATGTAAACCTTCTCCCCAGTCTGAGGTCCTGAGCGCTCTGGAGCAGGTTTTTATCATGGATCTCTCTGTACTTTGCTGTGTTCATCTTTCCCTTGATCCTGACTTGTCTCCCAGAACCTGCCGCTGAAAAACATCCCCACAGCCTGATGCTGCCACCTCCATGCATCACTGTAGGGATGGTGCCAGGTTTCTTCCAGGCGTGACGCTTGGCATTCAGGCCAAAGAGTTCCATCTTGGTTTCATCAGACCAGAGAATCTTTTCACATGGTCTGACAGTCCTTTAGGTGCCTTTTGGCTAACTCCAAGCAGGCTGTCATGTGCCTTTTACTGAGTGGCTTCCGTCTAACCACTACCATAAAGGTCTGATTGGTGGAGTGCTGCCGAGATGGTTGTCCTTCTGGAAGGTTCTCCCATCTCCACAGAGGAACTTTGAAGCTCTGTCAGAGTGACCGTTGGGTTCTTGCTCACCTACCTGACCAAGGTCGTTCTCCCCCGATTGCTCAGTTTGCCCTGGCGGACAGCTCTAGGAAGAGTCTTGGTGGTCCCAAAGTTCTTCCATTTAAGAATGATGGAGGCAACTGTATTCTTGGGGACCTTCAATGCTGCAGATAGTTTTTGGTAACCTTCCCCAGATCTGTGCCTCGACACAATCCTGTCTCGGACCTCTACGGACAATTCCTTCGACCTATTGGCTTGGTTTTTGCTCTGACATGCACTGTCAACTGTGGGACCTTATATAGACAGGTGTGTGCCTTTCCAAATAATGTCCAATCAATTGACTTTACCACAGGTGGACTTCAATCAAGTTGTAGAAACATCTCAAGGATGATCAATGGAAACAGGATGCGCCTGAGCTCAATTTCGAGTCTCATAGCAAAGGGTCTGAATACTTATGTAACTAAGGTATTTCTGTTTTATTTTAAGTTCTAAAAACCTGTTTTCGCTTTTGTCTTTATGGGGTATTTTGTGGAGATTAATTCGGAAGAAAATGTATTTAATCCATTTTCGAATAAGGCTGTAACGTAACAAAATTTGGAAAAGTGAAGGGGTCTGAATACTTTCCGACTCCACCGTTTGTCTGCTAAATGACTAAAATGTAAATGTATAATAAAGTTTCACGTGGAAATGTAACGTGAAATCATGTGGTTTTTCCAAAAGGTTTGTCTCCAGCATGTGATGTATACAATGCAATAAATGGTATGTGTTTTGTGACTTAGCTAAGGAAACTTAGCTGATAAACCATGATGTGGAGATGTTTTCCCAAAGCTGCCCCCTCCTTCTCCTGCAGCAATACAACGCCCTATTCCAAGGAAAGAGAAAGAGCACTACAGCTGTGTGTGTGTGTGTGTGTGTGTGTGTGTGTGTGTGTGAGAGAGAGAGTTGGCCCTGTTCCAGCTGCAGATTGTTAATTAAGTTCTGGTAAGCGGTGCATGCTCCTGCCTTCAGATCCACTTCCACTGTTCCTCACACACACACACTTCAAAGGCAGCCTCAGCCGCTCACCGCTCCACGCCAGCCAGGATTATTAAGCGATTGAAGAGTCTGATACGGCCTCAAAGGGCCTTCAGCGGTAAGACGCTTTTGGCAGGCTATGCAGGTAGTCCACTTTAAAGTACACACACACATGCACACACACTCTCTCCATACTGTTTCACACAAACACACACACACACACACTACATTCTTACACATCGTTAGTCTACTTTAGACCTGAGGATCTTTCTGTGTGTTTACTTTGTCTCAGAACAGAAACATTATTCATGTGTATTGGATATAAAGTAGATACCTTTATGCATTAGTGTAGTGTTTTCCTGTGGTTTTAGATATATATAGTGTTCTCCTATGTTAATGTACCAGTGTAGTGTTTTCCTGTGGTTTTAGATATATATAGTGTTCTCCTATGTTAATGTACCAGTGTAGTGTTTTCCTGTGGTTTTAGATATATATAGTGTTCTCCTATGTTAATGTACCAGTGTAGTGTTTTCCTGTGGTTTTAGATATATATAGTGTTCTCCTATGTTAATGTACCAGTGTAGTGTTTTCCTGTGGTTTTAGATATATATAGTGTTCTCCTATGTTAATGTACCAGTGTAGTGTTTTCCTGTGGTTTTAGATATATATAGTGTTCTCCTATGTTAATGTACCAGTGTAGTGTTTTCCTGTGGTTTTAGATATATATAGTGTTCTCCTATGTTAATGTACCAGTGTAGTGTTTTCCTGTGGTTTTAGATATATATAGTGTTCTCCTATGTTAATGTACCAGTGTAGTGTTTTCCTGTGGTTTTAGATATATATAGTGTTCTCCTATGTTAATGTACCAGTGTAGTGTTTTCCTGTGGTTTTAGATATATATAGTGTTCTCCTATGTTAATGTACCAGTGTAGTGTTTTCCTGTGGTTTTAGATATATATAGTGTTCTCCTATATTCCCATGAGTTTGTGTGTTGTCTGTGTGTGGGTTATCATAAAGAGTTTGTTTTTCATTAGACTAAAACCGTATGTGTGAAGGCAAACACACACTTAGCCCAACAGTGGACTTTAATCAGGCTGGAGTTAAAGCAGGAACAGTCTCTATAGCAACAAAGGCAGGCTGGGGGAATGGATGGATGTGTCAGTCTGCCTGTCTGTCAGGTGCAGGAGGAACATTTAGGGCCGACAGTGTTTTTGTTCCCCTGTCTTTTCTTCTCCTTTATTTCTCTTCTGTCGTTCACGCCTGGCTTTGTTCTCTCTCTCTCTCATCAGCCGGTAAGGCCCCTAGAGAGACAGACGAGAGCCGTTCAAAGCCAAACAGACAGACAGGAAGACATACAAGAGCCGTATCCGTGGTGACGGCTGCCTGTATCCGTGGTGACAGGTGTGTCCATTCGACAGCGGCCCGCTGTTCCTTTGCCGTTTGTCAGGAAGTGTTGGGAGCAGGGCCAGGCCCATGGCGTTGATGGGTTTTTCAGGGTGTGTTTGCTAATACAGAGCATTACAGAGAGTCTGTCTCTTAATATGTCTGTCTGTCTGTCTGTCTGTCAGTGCCACCAGGAGAGAGCTGATCTGAAAGGGTGATGTTTAGACTGTATTAATCTGTTGTCAGGACTGACCTGTGAAATCTCGCCGGTCCTCTGTGCTTGAGTCATCCTGTATCTCGGCAGTGTTTCAACTTCTAGAGAGAAAGAGAGAGCGACAGGGGGGAGAGAGAGAGGGAGTGTTAGAACAGAACCAGTCACAGGGGAGGTGTAGAAAGACCAGACTGACACTGAACCTGCACAGGCATGTCTGTGACATCAGAGCTATATAAAGTTGATGTTGAGGCGATATCTACATATTTATCTCACAGTGCTCTGTACCCTCTCAGTGACAAGTCATAATGTAGAGATAGGTTGCTTATTGTGAAATCTCTTACCTATGTGTGGTTCTAGCTGGCTGTTAATGACCTTTCCAAGTGGACGAAGAATAAAACCCAGCAAGCACAAGTCAAAAACACTCCTGTCTGTCTGTCAATCTGTCTGTCCGTCTGTCTGTTTCCATCTGTCTGTCCGTCTGCCTTTAACACATTGTGTCTGTTGGTCTGTATGTTCTTCCTCCATGTTGTCTCCCCTGTCCCAGTTTCCTTCTGTTTTTCCCTGATAATTGGCAGCCGTGGCTGATTTCTCCCCCTCTTCCTGTTAAGTGATGAATAGTTGGCAGGGCATCAGAGGGAGCGGTGTGCCCGCCGGGCCACTCACTGGCTGCTGCTGCCACAGGGGCGTGGAGCCTGGCACTGTGCCCAGAGTAACGCCAGCCCAGCGACAGGCAGGCAGGGGGACACTGCCAAGAGACAGGGGTCAACGGCTGTGTACGTGTGTGTGTGTGTGTGTGTGTGTGTGTGTGTGTGTGTGTGTGTGTGTGTGTGTGTGTGTGTGTGTGTGTGTGTGTGTGTGTGTGTGTGTGTGTGTGTGTGTGTGTGTGTGTGTGTGTGTGTGTGTGTGTCGCGCGTGTGTGTGTCTTACTCACTCTCTCCCTCTATCTCTTGTGTGTGTCTGTATGCATATCTCTTTCTCTCTCTTTCCCTCTCTCTCGTGTGTGTCTGTATGCATCTCTTTCTCACTCTCTCCCTCTATCTCTCGTGTGTGTCTGAATGCATATCTCTTTCCCTCCATCTCTCGTGTGTGTCTGTATGCATATCTCTTTCTCACTCTCTCCCTCTCTCCACTGTGTTGCAGACGAACACCAGTCTAAAGCAGATTGAGAAGGAATTCAGTCAGAAGCTTGCCAAGTCTGCTCAGGTAAACACTTCTCTTTTCCTGTTTTTGGCCTTCTTTTTTGGAAGATTTGTTTGAAAAAAGCACACAAACGTTCAGTGGGGAGCTGTGAGAACAAATATACACTCCCCCCTTTTCTCCCTGCTTAAACACAAACACACACACACTTTTACAACACACACACACATATACCACACACCAAGTTTACCGTAATGCTGCAGACAAATTCATCTACATGTATAAATGTCTAAGCTCTACCTCCTAGGTTTTTTCTTTCTTTCATCTCTCTCTCTCCCTCTGTCTCTCATGCCTTTGTTTAACATCCAGAGGCGTCTGAGGCAAGGGTTAGCTAGGCTTTGGTCCAGGCACTTCACAGGTGGTGTGGAAACCTGGCCCAGTTAGTTAGCCAGGTTTTATACCCAAGAGGCTTTACTGTTTGATTCTAGTTGTTTCACAATGTTCCGATTTGCCTTTAATCCATATGTAGAATCCTATTTATGTAGTTGCGCCACCTTGCATACAGCAATACGGAACCCAGGTGGGATTGGCTGGAAGATATGAGGGTTTTAGGTACCTTTTTAGGTGCCTCACACACACATACACGCATGCACACATACACACACACATTAACACACATGCTCATGCACACACTTGTTCTTTCTCCCCCCCCTCTCTTTCTCTCTCCCGCTCCCCTTCCCTGGCCATGACGTCAGGAGTGTTGTTTGAAGGTTCTCCTCTCTGGCCAGGACCATATGTTTAACATTAAACCTAATCTCCTCAGACTGAGAGCAGTTAAAGCCAGAGGAACTCTCCTCTCTGTTCATGAATCAAAACCACCAGGCCATTCCTCCTCTTCTCCATTCTTCCCCCCATTCTACCCTTTCTCTCTCTCTCTCGTCTCGCTCTGTTTGGACATGTGGGAGGCTTTAAAGCTACAGTTTGAGATTTGTTTTTTAAGCAAAAATATAAAGAATTGAAATGACCGTTGAAAAGATTCCCAGATTTCAGACTGTGGCTTCAAAGCGCCTTTTAGCTGGGCAGTATAAAAGAACCCAAAACACAAATCACTGTTTGTATGTTTGAAAACAAAGAAGATTAGATCTATCCCAATCAGAAAAAATAGGGGTGAAATATCGTATTCTATCACAGGCTTTAATTGCTAAATCATGACCTTAGAAGAAACTATTTTTTGTCTTTCTCACTCTTTTTTTTCAATCCCCCTGTTTTGGGTCCACTTTTGACGGCAGCAGCGTTGAGTTGAAAGCGAGGTTGACAAGCAGATGTTGTGAGAAATCAGGAGCGTATGAAGTTGCACAATGCCCCCGACATCAAACATGTCTCGGGTGGTAGTTGAAAGTTCACTCTGTGTTTACTCGTCTTTGCTATGTGGCGAGGTAAAGTTTCCGTCAACAGAGGCTGCAAAAGATTAATCCTCTGTTTTGAAGGGGTGCAACCAACGCTCGCACGAGTTTAACTTAACACCCTTCCTCTGCATTCTGTTGCTGAAAACCCCAGTTCCATGTGTTCGACAATGACTAAACACAACGCTCTAAGGACATTATACATGCATGTGTTTATTTCTAAGTTAAGAGGAAGTCTACCGACCATATTAAAGCACGCTATTTGTTGGTATTTGCAGCTTGACTTTCAAAGGCGTTGTGTAGGGACTAAATAGGTTTTAATGCATAGGAGCCCTGGGGGAGAGAGGGAGAGCACTGCAGCATGGGTAGTAGTGTCCCAATTAAAACATAGCAAGCGGCCATACGTTATCCTGAGGGCACTAGGGTAGACGCATGCAGTGTGGATGAACGCGCACACACAACACGCGCACACACATACGGTGTGACCGTGCGCACACACAGTGTGAACAAACACACACTCATACAACACACACACACAGGGTCCTTTGAGCTTCAATAATTAGCGTCTCTGAAATCCGGGCCGCTTAATCGTCTTGCTGAGCGTGGCCTTCCTGAGCGACCTCTGAACCCAACCCGGTTTGTTTCTCTTCTCTAGTTAATGATGAGGCAACAGTGGGGGTCCCTGGGAGCTCCTCCAGCCCTTTATCTCAACACTGCTGCTGGTTGAACATGGGAAAGGCTTGTAATAACAACTTGAATCCAGTTAGGAGCAGGAAACACGTCTTTACTACTATTATTATTATTTCATGCATAAAGTCCTTAACATCCTAGTAGAATCAGGCAATAACTGAAAGATAAATGATTTAAATGACAATCATGCCCTTCTGGGTGTTATTGAACTATTTGTTGCTTCTGATCTGGGAGTGCATCAGTTCACTTTCTTCTGGTTCTTGTTAAGGCCCTAGTGAGTTCATTGTGTCATGCTATGTCTGTCATAGAGAACTGATAAATGGCCAGCCGGCCTCTGAGAGGCCCTGCAACTGCCTTTCATTCTGTATGTTCACTTTGAGGTGAGGCAAACCCAGCCTAAACAGAGCTACCAACCAGCCTGTGAAATTAAAGACGGCCTGTTCAGGCCAATTACAGTACAGTCGGATGAAGCCCTCGATATGAGACTAGGTATAAAGGTACAAGAATAATGAGACAGACAGGGTTAATGAGTCATATCACTCCAGGCTACAGACGAGATGCTAGAGAATCTATAAGCAAAATAATTATTACGCCCAGAACTGATGTTCCCATCATAATGGACCATTTGTTGCTTTCATGTGGCTGGCCCCGCTGACTAAATAAGTCTAATCTCTCCCTCTGTGGTCGGCTAAGTCGCTCATTCCCATAACTCCCACTCAATGAGAAGATTCCAGTAAGACTGTTGAACGAAGAGTTGAGTTGAACTAATGTACAGTAAACAATTGTCAGTCTGTCTGTCTGTCTGTCTGTCTGTCTGTCTGTCTGTCTGTCTGTCTGTCTGTCTGTCTGTCTGTCTGTCTGTCTGTCTGTCTAGCCCAGCGCGAGCAGTTCAACGGGCCTGAGCAAGTAGTTTTCTCTCTTCCTATTTTTTTTCTCTCTACCTTCTCTTTTCTCTTTCCTCTCTTCTCCCTCTCTTCTCCCTCTCTCCTCTCTTCTCCCTCTTCTCTACTCTCTTCTCCCTCTCTCCTCTCTTCTCCCTCTCTCCTCTCTTCTCCCTCTTCTCTACTCTCTTCTCCCTCTCTCCTCTCTTCTCCCTCTCTCCTCTCTTCTCCCTCTTCTCTACTCTCTTCTCCCTCTCTCCTCTCTTCTCCCTCTCTTCTCCCTCTCTCCTCTCTTCTCCCTCTTCTCTACTCTCTTCTCCCTCTTCTCTACTCTCTTCTCCCTCTCTGCTCTCTCTTCTCCCTCTCTCCTCTCTTCTCCCTCTCTTCTCCCTCTCTCCTCTCTTCTCCCTCTTCTCTACTCTCTTCTCCCTCTCTCCTCTCTTCTCCCTCTTCTCTACTCTCTTCTCCCTCTTCTCTACTCTCTTCTCCCTCTCTCCTCTCTTCTCCCTCTCTTCTCCCTCTCTCCTCTCTTCTCCCTCTCTGCTCTCTCTTCTCCCTCTCTCCTCTCTTCTCCCTCTCTTCTCCCTCTCTCCTCTCTTCTCCCTCTCTGCTCTCTCTTCTCCCTCTCTCCTCTCTTCTCCCTCTCTTCTCCCTCTCTCCTCTCTTCTCCCTCTCTCCTCTCTTCTCCCTCTCTTCTCTCTCTCAGCTACATCTTAAATAGAATGTTCATTTTGACTGGAGTATTTCAAAGCTACTGCTGGTGCTTTTCATCTTGGTGTGTACCACAAGTTAACCAACACAAACTCACTCTACTCTTCAAAATGATAGGAGCTTTTTTCCTCCTCTCTCAATCTGTCTCTCTCACTCTCACTCACTCACTCACTCACTCACTCACTCACTCACTCACTCTCTCTGTGTCTGTCTGCCTTTTTCTCTCACTCTTTCTCTCTTTCTCGATTTCTCTCTCTCTTTTTCTCAGGACAGACAGAGAACTGTGAGAAGATTGATAATGGCTGAGACTATTGCTGAGACACACCATTGACACTAACTAATGGTGTCTACCTATAGTAACTAAACCAGAGATGCATTTCTGTCTCCCATGGTGTCCTACAGATAATGACATCATGTTGGTGGGAAATATGTTAAGCATTTCATATCCGGCTCCAACAAGCTGTGTGTTTTGATGTTAATGCGGCATTTGTCTGCTGCCCACACTCTCTAATGTATTAGCATAAAAACTCCTGTTTAATTTAGACTCAACTAAACGCTTCCTGAAACAGCATCTGTTCAAAAAACAGCAACAAACAGGGTCTGTCACTGAAGGAAAAACTCCAAGTCCTAGGACTGTACTGTACAGAGGACTATAGACCTAGGACTGTACTGTACAGAGGACTATAGACCTGGACCTAGGACTGTAATGTACAGAGGACTATAGACCTGGACCTAGGACTGAACTGTACTGTACAGAGGACTATAGACCTGGACCTAGGACTGAACTGTACTGTACTGTACAGAGGACTATAGACCTGGACCTAGGACTGAACTGTACTGTACAGAGGACTATAGACCTGGACCTAGGACTGAACTGTACTGTACAGAGGACTATAGACCTGGACCTAGGACTGAACTGTACTGTACAGAGGACTATAGACCTGGACCTAGAACTGAAGTGTACTGTACAGAGGACTATAGACCTGGACCTAGGACTGAACTGTACTGTACTGAACTGTACTGTACAGAGGACTATAGACCTGGACCTAGGACTGAACTGTACTGAGGACTATAGACCTGGACCTAGGACTGAACTGTACTGTACAGAGGACTATAGACCTGGACCTAGGACTGGACTGTACTGTACAGAGGACTATAGACCTGGACCTAGGACTGAACTGTACTGTACAGAGGACTATAGACCTGGACCTAGGACTGAACTGTACTGAGGACTATAGACCTGGACCTAGGACTGAACTGTACTGTACTGTACAGAGGACTATAGACCTGGACCTAGGACTGAACTGTACTGTACAGAGGACTATAGACCTGGACCTAGGACTGAACTGTACTGTACAGAGGACTATAGACCTGGACCTAGGACTGAACTGTACTGTACAGAGGACTATAGACCTGGACCTAGGACTGAACTGTACTGTACTGTACAGAGGACTATAGACCTGGACCTAGGACTGAACTGTACTGTACAGAGGACTATAGACCTGGACCTAGAACTGAACTGTACTGTACAGAGGACTATAGACCTGGACCTAGGACTGAACTGTACTGTACTGAACTGTACTGTACAGAGGACTATAGACCTGGACCTAGGACTGAACTGTACTGAGGACTATAGACCTGGACCTAGGACTGAACTGTACTGTACAGAGGACTATAGACCTGGACCTAGGACTGGACTGTACTGTACAGAGGACTATAGACCTGGACCTAGGACTGAACTGTACTGTACAGAGGACTATAGACCTGGACCTAGGACTGAACTGTACTGAGGACTATAGACCTGGACCTAGGACTGAACTGTACTGTACTGTACAGAGGACTATAGACCTGGACCTAGGACTGAACTGTACTGTACAGAGGACTATAGACCTGGACCTAGGACTGAACTGTACTGTACAGAGGACTATAGACCTGGACCTAGGACTGAACTGTACTGTACAGAGGACTATAGACCTGGACCTAGAACTGAAGTGTACTGTACAGAGGACTATAGACCTGGACCTAGGACTGAACTGTACTGTACTGAACTGTACTGTACAGAGGACTATAGACCTGGACCTAGGACTGAACTGTACTGAGGACTATAGACCTGGACCTAGGACTGAACTGTACTGTACAGAGGACTATAGACCTGGACCTAGGACTGGACTGTACTGTACAGAGGACTATAGACCTGGACCTAGGACTGAACTGTACTGTACAGAGGACTATAGACCTGGACCTAGGACTGAACTGTACTGAGGACTATAGACCTGGACCTAGGACTGAACTGTACTGTACTGTACAGAGGACTATAGACCTGGACCTAGGACTGAACTGTACTGTACAGAGGACTATAGACCTGGACCTAGGACTGAACTGTACTGTACAGAGGACTATAGACCTGGACCTAGGACTGAACTGTACTGTACAGAGGACTATAGACCTGGACCTAGGACTGAACTGTACTGTACTGTACAGAGGACTATAGACCTGGACCTAGGACTGAACTGTACTGTACAGAGGACTATAGACCTGGACCTAGAACTGAACTGTACTGTACAGAGGACTATAGACCTGGACCTAGGACTGAACTGTACTGTACTGAACTGTACTGTACAGAGGACTATAGACCTGGACCTAGGACTGAACTGTACTGAGGACTATAGACCTGGACCTAGGACTGAACTGTACTGTACAGAGGACTATAGACCTGGACCTAGGACTGGACTGTACTGTACAGAGGACTATAGACCTGGACCTAGGACTGAACTGTACTGTACAGAGGACTATAGACCTGGACCTAGGACTGAACTGTACTGAGGACTATAGACCTGGACCTAGGACTGAACTGTACTGTACAGAGGACTATAGACCTGGACCTAGGACTGAACTGTACTGTACTGTACAGAGGACTATAGACCTGGACCTAGGACTGAACTGTACTGTACAGAGGACTATAGACCTGGACCTAGGACTGAACTGTACTGTACAGAGGACTATAGACCTGGACCTAGGACTGAACTGTACTGTACAGAGGACTATAGACCTGGACCTAGGACTGAACTGTACTGTACAGAGGACTATAGACCTGGACCTAGGACTGAACTGTACTGTACAGAGGACTATAGACCTGGACCTAGGACTGAACTGTACTGTACAGAGGACTATAGACCTGGACCTAGGACTGAACTGTACTGTACAGAGGACTATAGACCTGGACCTAGGACTGAACTGTACTGTACAGAGGACTATAGACCTGGACCTAGGACTGAACTGTACTGTACAGAGGACTATAGACCTGGACCTAGGACTGAACTGTACTGTACAGAGGACTATAGACCTGGACCTAGGACTGAACTGTACTGTACAGAGGACTATAGACCTGGACCTAGGACTGAACTGTACTGTACAGAGGACTATAGACCTGGACCTAGGACTGAACTGTACTGTACAGAGGACTATAGACCTGGACCTAGGACTGAACTGTACTGTACAGAGGACTATAGACCTGGACCTATGACTGAACTGTACTGTACAGAGGACTATAGACCTGGACCTAGGACTGAACTGTACTGTACAGAGGACTATAGACCTGGACCTAGGACTGAACTGTACTGTACAGAGGACTATAGACCTGGACCTAGGACTGAACTGTACTGTACTGTACTGTACAGAGGACTATAGACCTGGACCTAGGACTGAACTGTACTGTACAGAGGACTATAGACCTGGACCTAGGACTGAACTGTACTGTACAGAGCACTAAGGACCTGGACCTAGGAATTGGCTAATCAATTTCCATTTGGTATTCAATGACAAATGTAATTATCTTGAGGTCAGGGGTCACCAACCATGACCCACAGAGTCAGTTTTTATAGTGTGTTTATACTGTCTGTGTCATATGGGTATGTATCTATATCAACCCTCTGGAATGGTGTTCCTCAGGGGTCACTGTTGTCCCCTCTCAATTTGTCTCTCCCTCTCTCATCCCAACCCATCTCTCTCCTCCCTCTCCCTCTCCCATCTAATCTCTTTCTCTCTCCTCCCTCTCTCCATAGTTGATAGCGGAGCTGCAGACGTCCGTGTGTGATGCTAAGGAGGAGGGGTTGCGGCAGCAGCAGGAGAAGGAGAGACAGTTGAAGGAGGCTACAGCTCGCTGGGATGATGAGAGGAGGCAGATGAGCCGCCACACAGACACTAAGAACAAGGTAAAGTTTCTTGGACATTCTGCAAAGGACACTACTATATAGTAGACATCAATAGTGCACGCCACAAAGTCTGTTAAAGACACTAGAAAGTGTACACTACTGAGCCTCCGGACGTCTGTCCATCTCCCAAACTGTCACTCTTGATCATCACTACATTCTTTATTGTGTGGAGTACATTTGTCAATGTCCAAGATGGCAGACATCTTTTCTTGTGTTTACCAGTTAGTTGGGTTAGGATGTAATACAGTTCAATAGAGTACAGGCTCAGCTGAATCAACATCAGAGACACAATGCAATATTGCATTTGATTAAATAGTGGTTGTCAAACTTTTGTTGAAAAACAGCAAGTGAGAGAACATGGGTAAGTTGACATATAAATATGTCCAAAGATTTCCACCCATTGGTTGGTCGAGAGGAAGGTGATAATTGCAAGAGTGAGCCCATAGGTTGAACAGCCAGCGTGAGGAATGTGCGTTACTGGACTGTGCTGATAGGCTAAAGGTAAATAGATGAATGACATTCCTCACATGGCTAACAGGAAACAGGAGAAGAAACAAGACATCATGCTGATCATATGTTTGTGTTCATTCCCACTATGCCCCTAGAATAGAAAACAAAGTCCGTTGTGTTCTGCTTACAGGATGAAGTGAAAGAAGCCTTCAGACCAGCCTTCCTGATTGAACTGTTGTAAACTACATTACACTGTGTAGGTGGTTTCTTAAGGCTGAAGCTCCTTGTTGGCTTAAAGCCCTCAGTTCTCCTGCCCCCCTCGGTGTCAGTAACCAGCCAGTCTGAGTCCCAGGGAGGGGCCGACTGGCTGGTTAACTTTACACCCCAGCCCAGACACACTCAGTTCTCCTGGCCCCCTCGGTGTCAGTAACCAGCCAGTCTGAGTCCCAGGGAGGGGCCGACTGGCTGGTTAACCTTACACCCCAGCCCAGACACACTCAGTTCTCCTGGCCCCCCTCGGTGTCAGTAACCAGCCAGTCTGAGTCCCAGGGAGGGGCCGACTGGCTGGTTAACTTTACACCCCAGCCCAGACACACTCAGTTCTCCTGGCCCCCTCGGTGTCAGTAACCATCCAGTCTGAGTCCCAGGGAGGGGCCGACTGGCTGGTTAACTTTACACCCCAGCCCAGACACACGTCCCCTCTCCTTTGTGAGAGGGCTTTAAACCCCGGGTCACAGTTGAAATGTATGTGCTTTGTCATTTTTTATGATGGGTTTCAACTCTAACCCCCATAGTCTCTCACACACACACACACACACACACACACACACACACACACACACACACACACACACACACTCTAACCCCCATAGTCTCTCTCACACACACACACGAATAACACACACACACTCTAACCCCCATAGTCTCTCACACACACACACACACACACACACACACACACACACACAGACTCTAACCCCCATAGTCTCTCTCACACACACACACACGAATAACACACACACACTCTAACCCCCATAGTCTCTCTCACACACACACTAACCCCCATAGTGTCTCTCTCACACACACACTAATAACACACACACACACACACACACACACACACACACACACACCCCCTCCTGGGTTTGGTGGTTGGGATCTCGTATGTTCTTTGTCTGGGGTGAGGCAGTCCTTTAAATCAGCCTGCTACTGCTGCAGCGCTCTTTATTTATCTTTCTGAGCAGCCCCTCTCTTTATCCCTTCTTATTCCCTTCTTCCTTTGAACTTATTTCCATTCCTTCTTTCTCCTTCCTCATTCCTTCCCTGTCTCTGCACTCCTTGCACATTTTCCAGATTCCATCCATCTGCTGTGGATGTCAGGGGTTTGTTCACTACGTTGTTACAGATAGATACATAGAATGATTGTTTTTTATGTGGACTGTGGGTCTAGAACAGTGGGTCCATTCTGTGCAGAGCATTTCTGTATTCAACACCTTATCGGATAAACCTCTGCGCCATTCGAATAAATGGCATGCAGCGTTCAAATAACGTCCCTGCAACCTTCTGCCCAGCTGAACTAGCCCCTGTACAGGATGAGTTATTGGTACTGGGACTTGAAACTCCAGTAGCCAGACAGTGACACTGTGGTAGTTGTCTGGGTGTGTCTCTCTCTAGTTTAATTGGCTGTTGTGTCTGGGATGGAGGTTTATTTTTAAAGGCTCTCTGCACTGTTTGTAGGAGCAGACTTCCATATAAATCCTCTTTCCTCCAGACACCCAGTCCCCACTCTCCCCCGTAGCCCAGCAAGGGGCACTCATTTCTGGGTAGGCTCTGCAGGGGGCCTGCCTGCCCCGGGTTAAATAAGCCTCCCGGCGGCTCCGCACCACCACACCTAGAATGTGAGAAATGCCACGTGTTGCGATCCGAACACCTCTGTGACTGACTGACAGCGTGGGGTAATACAGGTCTGGTCTGGACTGGTCCAGTCTCTGCTCCTGGAGTCTGGATTCTTCTGCTGGTGTAGCTTTCTCTGGTCAGCCAGACACATTCACACACACACACTCACACATGTTACCTGTCTCTCTCACTAACTCTCTCACACACACACTATATGTCACACAATCTCCCTGTGTGTGTGTGTGTGTGTGTGTGTGTGTGTGTGTGTGTGTGTGTGTGTGTATGAGGCAGCAGCCCAGGCTGTGTGTGTGTGTGTCTATTATCTCCAGTGTTAGCAGCAGACAAAGCTCTGTCTATTATCTATCTCATTATTACCATCCCACAGTACTCACCACCCACTAATGAGCCTCCAATTAACCAATGACTTGTTGATTAAAGTCTAGACGCCACAGAGAATGAGAGGACGGAGGGGGAGAGAGACGAGTGAAACAGCGAGAAGCAGAGAGAGATGGGACAGAGAGAGCGTGTGTGTGCATGTGTGCGTGCACTCGTTCTCACCCGTGTGTGTTTGTTTGTGCTCGTTCACGTGTGTGTGTGTGTGTGTGGGGGGAATGTGTGTGTGTGTGTGTGGGGAATGTGTCTGGAGCGTGGAGTGTGTCTTTGGCCCGTTTGCTGGCGGTGGAACTATCGCGCTGCTCACTTCAATGGCTGGATTATGAAAGCTGAAGGGGGCTGAAGACAATGGTGACGGGGAGAAAATAACATCAAAGTGGCGGCAGAGACATTTGAACATAATAATCCCAAAACAGTTGTTGTTGTCGATGTGTCTGTGGTATCATATGTCCCTTCTACCCTCTGACTAGATGAAACTGCTTTTAGCCTCGTTTCTAGTTTAGCACCACTGTCTCCACGGCCGGAACCTCTAAAGAGAGGACAGTAAATAGGCATCTCATGGATATTTCATGGACCAGGTGTTGATCCTGGTTGAAAAGTAGGACTGTCCCTAGCCTGCCTGTTCTGTGTGGATCCAGAGGATCACAGGCCAAATACAAACTGTGTCAGACATGACCACACAGGATGTTTGTAAGGACTCCCTCCACATTGATTTGACCAGGAGATCTGAGCGCTGCCAAGTAGCAGCTCTGTTATGGCAAGACACAATGATCCAAGTTATAATATATGCAGAGCCTGATAAAGAAATGAGTCTTCTCATCCCTGTTCTAACTTCCTCCCTCTCACTGAGTCGGAACTCACTCCACACACACTATCCCTCCAGCTCCCCTCTGACCCCGGAAACACCAGTCGTTAGCACTATTTGCCTGGCCCAAACAACGGGTTGTTCCTGAATGTTAATAACACCTGTTATTATGTCATTATTATGACACCCTTATGTAGACCTCATTTACATTTTTGTCATTTAGCGACTTACAGTAATGAGTGTATACATTTTCCATACTTTTTTCTTGTAATCCGGGAGTTAAAGAGCCTGCCTGTACGGCATCCACAGCCTGCCGTGTCTCCTAGGGTCCTCGGGCTCCGCTGCTCCAGAGACAATATCTGCCGTGTCTCCTAGGGTCCTCAGGCTCCGCTGCTCCAGAGACAATATCTGCCGTGTCTCCTAGGGTCCTCAGGCTCCGCTGCTCCAGAGACAATATCTGCCGTGTCTCCTAGGGTCCTCGGGCTCCGCTGCTCCAGAGACAATATCTGCCGTGTCTCCTAGGGTCCTCGGGCTCCGCTGCTCCAGAGACAATATCTGCCGTGTCTCCTAGGGTCCTCAGGCTCCGCTGCTCCAGAGACAATATCTGCCGTGTCTCCTAGGGTCCTCAGGCTCCGCTGCTCCAGAGACAATATCTGCCGTGTCTCCTAGGGTCCTCAGGCTCCGCTGCTCCAGAGACAATATCTGCCGTGTCTCCTAGGGTCCTCGGGCTCCGCTGCTCCAGAGACAATATCTGCCGTGTCTCTTAGGGTCCTCAGGCTCCGCTGCTCCAGAGACAATATCTGCCGTGTCTCCTAGGGTCCTCGGGCTCCGCTGCTCCAGAGACAATATCTGCCGTGTCTCTTAGGGTCCTCAGGCTCCGCTGCTCCAGAGACAATATCTGCCGTGTCTCCTAGGGTCCTCGGGCTCCGCTGCTCCAGAGACAATATCTGCCATGTCTCCTAGGGTCCTCAGGCTCCGCTGCTCCAGAGACAATATCTGCCATGTCTCTTAGGGTCCTCGGGCTCCGCTGCTCCAGAGACAATATCTGCCGTGTCTCCTAGGGTCCTCAGGCTCCGCTGCTCCAGAGACAATATCTGCCGTGTCTCCTAGGGTCCTCGGGCTCCGCTGCTCCAGAGACAATATCTGCCATGTCTCCTAGGGTCCTCAGGCTCCGCTGCTCCAGAGACAATATCTGCCGTGTCTCCTAGGGTCCTCAGGCTCCGCTGCTCCAGAGACAATATCTGCCATGTCTCTTAGGGTCCTCAGGCTCCGCTGCTCCAGAGACAATATCTGCCGTGTCTCCTAGGGTCCTCAGGCTCCGCTGCTCCAGAGACAATATCTGCATCTGAAGGAAAAGTCACCCTCTTGCCATGTTTGTGTTTATCATCCCTCCCATCCAGGTCTTGAGAGAGGTCTTGTCCTGGGGCAGAGACAGGTGGTGAGTCCTCCTGTACCTGCTCTGAGGGTTTCTCAGGTTCCTTGTACGTGACAACGTCTGGGGTTGATGAATCTAGATTGGTACCTCTTGAGGATGTGTTCTCTGCTAGGGATCCTCCCTGGTCTGTAGGTTCTGTTTCCAACATGCTACTTTCTTCCAGGCTCAACTCCACACCAATGTCCATATCCCCACTATCGTCCCCTTCCTCAATAGATTTGACACGTGACCCATGTACTGTAGATCCTGGAATGTAAATGTAATGTAAAATTACCCTTATCTACCAGGCAGCTCTCTCTCTATCTCTGCTTTCTCTCGCTTTCTCGCTCTGTCTGTCTGTCTGTCTGTCTGTCTGTCTGTCTGTCTGTCTGTCTGTCTGTCTGTCTGTCTGTCTGTCTGTCTGTCTGTCTGTCTGTCTGTCTGTCTGTCTGTCTGTGTCTTTTTCTCTCTCTCATTCTCTTTGTCGCTCTCTGATATGATCCACCCATCCACAGATGAAAGAAAGAGAGGGATGAAGGGGAAGCAGGAAAACAGGAAGTGATATTGATGTCACACCACTCAATTCCCACACTACCCAGGGAGGGAGGGAGCAGGGCGAGTCGTTAGAGGGACTGGAGGCTCTGAGTCCATCTCAAGTCTATAGTGGTTTCCTCTCCTCTAACACCTTGAGTCTTGTCATACATGTTAAACAGGAGGGTTAGAGTTCTCTCTCCTTTCCCCTCTCTTTTCCTCTTCTCCCTGTCTCTTCTTCTCTCCCGCCTGCCCCCTCTGTCACACACACATACATGTTCACCTCCGGCTGCCAAAAGGGAGAGCTGGTTGGTGAATAAACAATGGTACCCGCCCATAGTGGCACATTGCTCCTCTTTGATCCTCATTGCTGTTCCTGCTCCCCTCAGCAATACTTCCTGTCACACACACACACACACACACACACACACACACACACACACACACACACACACACACACACACACACACACACACACACACACACACCACGTCTGAGTCAAGACCATTTCTCTATCTCTCACACGCTCACACACACACCACACACACACACACACACACACACACACACACACACACACACTAACACGTACACAGGACTAGGCTGACCTTCTGCAGGTGTGACTGTAGTTATGTGTGTTTGGGCCTATATGTTGCTGTGGAAGTTGAAAAGAGAACTTTGCCTGTGGGGAGGACCAGATCAAGAGCAGGTGTATACTGTTCCATATTAAGACTGATGCCTCAATCAGAGTGGTGTGCGTGCGGCGCGTGCGTGCGTGCCCGTGTGGTGCTGGTTGACTGATGAGTTTTCCTGCCGTGGGCAGATTCCCAGAATGGTTTGATCCCGTTATCACAGGAAGTGAGGGAGATAACATTCCAGAATACCACGTGAGAAACCCATTACAGGAACATGTCATTGTTATAATACCAGTATAGTCTCTGTACTACGATATAGAGGTGAAAACCCATGAATCCTTTACACTAGTGGGAATTGGCCTTTATAGAATTTGAAGTGTTTCATACAGAAGAAATATGAAATGTATAACCATGGTAGCAATTGAAAGGAAACCATTTGGAAAATGATTAGACCAAAGGTGAGGACACAACAGTTCACCTGACACAAGACTGATAATCTTAAAATATTTTGGATACATTCAGTAACATGAGATTATTTTATTCCTGGAAGTAGAATAATGTTGGGTAGGTGCAACATAAGACCCCAAAAATATTTTGAGTGAGAGGTCTAACTGGTGTTTCCAAGTGGCCACTCACCTCTCCAATGTGTGCACAGTTCCTAAGCAAATTCAATGCACTTTTATGACTCAAAGAAAAGTCTTCAACTATAAGGTACTTTTTTGCGCTCTCCTAGCTGTGTTGTTGAAGAAGTAGAGCAAATTGTTTTGTTTGGAACACAACCCTCTCTTTCCGCCATCACACAATTACTGTTGTTGTTTACGCAATCCAAAACCAGTCCATTAGAAGTCTCAATCTGAGTCACATGGGCATCATTTCAACACTCGTTCTATTGGCAACATGACTAGCTAAGATACGGTCTTAGTGTTAGGCTTTCACAGGACAATTCAGAGAAACAGATCATCATTCTGGTGCGCATAGAACGGAGTCATCAGTACATTCAGGTGCGTGTGCTGCGGCAATTTCTTCACAAACGGGCTCATTGTGTTCAGAACAACCCAGGGTATGATGCCATGTCATCTTGTAACTGTACATCAAACATAGTGATTAATAGCGATGACACTGTATATGACATGAGTTTTATGATTTGGAGATGTGAAGTGCACATTTGGACCTCAACGTCTCATCTTTCAAAATACATCAAGTCCTCTTCGTTTACAGCATTCTCCTCACTCAGACAAAACAAATGGCCCAATTACCGAGAGGGATGGGCCCGTGGGGCAACTGCATGTCGCGCGTGGTGCTCAAGTTCAAAATGGCTGTTAGTCAAAACACATACAGAGCTGTGAAGCGCAGAGCCAGAACTCTGAAGTCATGTATAGCATGTTACTGTGCAGCCACTACGTTCCAATTTAGGAGTTTATTAGTGTCCAAATCTGCCATTTTGAAGCCATATGTGGGTGTAAAGGGCAACAGTATAGTCGACTCTTGATATATGGCTTGGGACTCTCTTGAACGCCTGCAATAAACCTGGATGTATGCACGAATACAGTATATACAAGCCTTTTCCTATTCCGTTTCAACTGTGACACTATAGCAGGCAGCACCTTGAGGTGACAGGTACAGAGAGCAGGGTTCTTCCTCTGTGAGTGTGGCTGAGCTGCAGTAGGTTTACTTTGTTACAAGACTACACAGTGACTGATCTCTCCATCACGCTTTCAATTATCTCTTATTTTTCTCTGTTCTATTTTGATTGGCTCAGAGCTCAGGCCACAGTGACACACACACACACACACACACACACACACACACACACACACACACACACACTATGCACATCAAAAGGGCTTTAAAGAGCAAACCCCAATCTCTCCTTTACATCCAGACATCAGAAGCCACGCATGACGCAAACCACCACTCTCTTTCCCTCCCTCTTTCTCTCTCATACCACAGTCATTTCAAGGTAGATTGTAATCACACGTGTACACACACATGTAGTTACACAGACTGAATTGTGAGTGTGTGTGGGTGCAATTGGTGGTGTGTCTCTGTGTGTACATGTTTGGCCGTGCATGTGTACATTTTGTATTGTGTGCGGGCATGCACTTTTCCGTGTGTGTCTGTGTGATCTAGCTGCCCTGAGGCTGTACTGCCAGTTGGAGGTTCCTCCTGCAGCAGTCAGTCTGCAGTAGGTCTGCCTAGCTAACTCTTCAATTCAATGTCATTTAGCTTTTATCCGAAGTGACCTACAGTCGTGCGTGCATACATTTGTTATGTATAGGTGGCCTCGGGAATCGAACCCACTATTCTGGCATTGCAAGAGCCATTACCAACTGAGCTACAGAGGACCACCTCAGGGTCATCAGAGTATCTCTTTAATCTGACTCTGAGAAACCTTCTGACAGCATACTGCAAATAGAAACATGAAGACAACCACTGCTGCTTTTCTTCCCCTTCTTGTTCTCTCTGCTGTTGATTTTAGTTCACCCGAGGGAAGCGTACTGGCCTTATCTTTGCAGGAGGAGACCACCCAGGAAAGATGACTCAGGTCTCGTGTGTGTGTTTGTCTGATTTTATACTCTCACCTTTAGAACTTGTGTTAATATTAATGCATGCCTGTACCTGTATGAAATGCTTTGAGGAGTGTGTTGGTTTATGTGTGTGTGAGGTAATGCTTTGAGGAGTGTGTTGGTTTGTGTGTGTGTGAGGTTATGTTTTGAGGAGTGTGTTGGTTTATGTGTGTGAGGTAATGCTTTGAGGAGTGTGTTGGTTTATGTGTGTGAGGTAATGTTTTGAGGAGTGTGTTGGTTTATGTGTGTGAGGTTATGCTTTGAGGAGTGTGTTGGTTTATGTGTGTGAGGTAATGCTTTGAGGAGTGTGTTGGTTTATGTGTGTGAGGTAATGTTTTGAGGAGTGAGTTGGTTTGTGTGTGTGAGGTAATGCTTTGAGGAGTGTGTTGGTTTGTGTGTGTGTGAGGTTATGTTTTGAGGAGTGAGTTGGTTTGTGTGTGTGAGGTAATGCTTTGAGGAGTGTGTTGGTTTGTGTGTGTGAGGTAATGCTTTGAGGAGTGTGTTGGTTTATGTGTGTGTGAGGTAATGCTTTGAGGAGTGTGTTGGTTTATGTGTGTGAGGTTATGCTTTGAGGTGTGTGTTGGTTTATGTGTGTGAGGTAATGCTTTGAGGAGTGTGTTGGTTTATGTGTGTGTGAGGTAATGTTTTGAGGAGTGTCAGTTTGTGTGTGTGTGTGATGTAATGCTTTGAGGAGTGTGTCGGTTTATGTGTGTGTGAGGTAATGCTTTGAGGAGTGTGTTGGTTTATGTGAGTGAGGTAATGCTTTGAGGAGTGTGTCGGTGTATGTGTGTGTGAGGTAATGCTTTGAGGAGTGTGTCGGTTTATGTGTGTGTGAGGTAATGCTTTGAGGAGTGTGTCGGTTTATGTGTGTGTGAGGTAATGCTTTGAGGAGTGTGTTGGTTTATGTGTGTGAGGTAATGTTTTGAGGAGTGTGTTGGTTTATGTGTGTGAGGTAATGCTTTGAGCCAAACTTCCACTTTAGAGAGAAGTACACTGCGGATAGAGGTGAGAAGGACCTTCCAGCAGTGGCCCTGCCGTCCGCCTCTTCCTCCTCTCCCTTCTTTCTTTCTCCCTCTCCCTTCTCTTCTCCATCTTCTCTCTCCTCCCACATCTCCCTATACCACTCCTCTTCTTCCTTCCCTCTCTCTCCTTCCTCATCCTCTCCCTCAGGAAATAGAATTTGCCACGTCTGTTGATTCCAGTCTGGATGGCTGAGACCATATCACCCTAACCCATCTGGAGACGCTTTGGAATTATCCTCCATAGAAAATCACACATTCACAGGCAGATAGAGAGGAAGAAGGAGAGAGGGAGGGATGGAGAGAATGAATGAGTGTGTGTGAGAGAGAAGGAGAGAGATGAAGATGGAGGGAGAGATGGATCACAGATGTAGCATCTGGGAGAGGCTCTAACCATAACACATCTTCAAAGTTTCAGGAAAACAGATGGGGTATCTAAGGTGTATCTAGGATCAAGCAGGGGTGGGGAATCTGGATGGCCTCTGGGTGAGATCTGTGCAGTGGGAGCAGGTTTGGGAATGGGGAGGATGTTTCTTCTCAGTAAGGTTCCATGGATCAGGCCCTGTTCCAGTCCTATCCCTTCAGAACAGTGAGAGGCTGAGCCTAGAGATCTGTGCCCAGGGGGAGAGCAGGATCACTGGGGTAACCAGACTGAGGAGGGACTCTCCTGGTCCTCAGGCTATGCTACAGTAGTATGGAGTCTGGATGGAAGGATCACCCATATCCTCCACAACAGTTGAATTCGATCTATTCTATTGTATCTTGTGTTTATATTCTATAGAATTTTTGAGGAACAATCTTCAGATACTGCAACTCTATTGTCCTAGACAGACCATCTCTTGTTCTCAAATGGCACCCTATTCCGTAATATATAGTGCACTACTTTTAATCAGAGGTCAAAAGTAGTGTGACCAGATATCAAAAGAAGTGCACTACATAGGGAATGGGGTGTGATTTGAGACTTATCCCTGATTTTTTACTTTAGGAGATGATGAGGATGGATCCAGTCAAATGTTATTTGTCACATGTATGTGATGGTGATCAGTGAAGAGGCCTGGAGGAAGGTCTGTCTGACTCATACAGTGATTCCATTATGATGCCATGGAGTCATTCATTATCATGCATCTATTAATGATTCCTTCCATGACTGATGCGTTTGTGCAGTGATGCTCTGGCCCTGTAGTGTTTCATCAACCAGATGAAAGAGAGATCAGAGTACAGTCAGCACGCTCTTCATCTCTTCCTAGAAGCCTTCACTCAGACGTTCAGGAAACGCTGTGTCATGATGCTGGAAATGGGGAAGGGGGGGTCTGTCATGCCTGGCTGGGGGGGGGGGGGGGGGGTCCAGAGGGGGGGTGACATTGTGGGGTAATTGGGCTATCCTCAGGGGGAAAAGGGTGTGTGTGTGTGTGTGTGTGTGTGTGTGTGTGTGTGTGTGTGTGTGTGTGTGTGTGTGTGTGTGTGTGTGTGTGTGTGTGTGTGAGTGAGTGAGAGAGAGTCTTGTTCTCTACACCCTTGCTATTCCTATCCCAGAGGTATGTCACCTCACACATAACCTCTGTGTGTAACATCACATAGATGATGTAGCACACGGTTCATATTAACCATGCTACAAAGTCCATGAACACAACACCCCAATTACATTAAAACGTGACCAGAAGCTAATAAGTTCAAGCCTTAGACTAGCAATCAAACAATCTTGAACTGATGAAATGCTAGGAAAGTTGGATACCGTAAAACTTCAATTAATAGTTTGTGCATTTATTTTCTTGAATCACTAAACACAACCGCCGCTTATTAGAGACAGGCTTCTATTAGAGCCAGGCTTCTATTTCCTTAATGCACACAGCTTTTGCTCAATAACATTTTGAAAAGACTACCACACTGTTTATTGTGACCAGTATGGCCAATATAAACATTATAATAACAAAGATAAGCACATCAGACTTGGAAAGACTAGGCTGCCTATCTGTCACGTCCACTCCCGCTCCTCCTCTCTGGCACTCGTTGTCGATGGTTTACTCAATGATCATCACCATCGTTATGTGCACCTGCGCCTCATGAGACTCACCTGGACTCCATCACCTTCCTGATTACCTCCTCTATATCTGTCACTCCCTATGGTTCTTTCCTCAGGTGTTATTGTTTCTGTTTCATGTCTGTACGCAACTTGTGTTACTTTTTTTTTCTATTTATTAAATTCACTCCCTGTACTTGCTTCCCGATTATTAGCGTACACTATCATACACCCCCATTTTCGTGCTTCAGCACCATACATTATTTGGTGGCACCATGGCTAGCAACGATGACAGAATAAAATAACATAACATTTGAATGCACATGACCGTGAGAATATCAGAGCTGTGTCCATGGTAAGCTCGTAAACAGTTTTGTCACGCCTATTCCCGCTCCAGCGCTCGACGTCACCGGTCTACTAACCACCGGTCCTGGCAACCATCATTACGCACACCTGCTCCCCATTGTTACACACACCTGGACCTCATCACCTTGATTACTCTCCCTTTATTTAGCCCTCAGTAGCCTCATCAGACCGTATTGGTTTTGGTCACGTCCAGTACGCTTCTCCTTTATCTGCCTTATTCATTAAACTCACCTTCTGCATCTGCTTCCTGACTCCCAGTATATACGTTACGCATTTAGACCCATCGTTTATTTGGAACAGCCGTTTATTTTCTGAAATGTGTGCCGATGCCCGGCTAATTGAAGTTTTATGGTAATTGTAAACAAGACAGTTGGAGTGAAGTGCTTGACGTGATCAGAAGGAAGCAGAGAGGATCGTGACTGGAGAAGACAGAGCCTGATTAATAGAATAACATCAACCAGTATCATATTCATCTGCCAATACACTTATTCACCTCGTCCAGTGAGTCTCTGTGGTAGAGTCCCAAATGGAACCATATTCCCTATTTAGTGCACTACTTTTGACTAGGGCTCATAGGGAATTGCCCACGGCTCTGGTCAAAAGTAGTGCACTAGATAGAGAATAGGGTGTCATTTGGGCGACACACTGTGTTGACTTATAACAGGAAGGGTCCAGTTCAAAACGCGGGAAGCAGACGGATCCTTTTAATGCATTAATAAACAGAACCACTTCTTGGAAGCAGAATGTGTGCTGGCGGCCGCATCATTCCTAAAGTTACTTTCAACCATGGAAATTTGACTGAGCTTTGAATTCAGATCTTTGCACTCGTTTTTGACGTCTTGTCTCGTAATATTGTGGGAAGGGATAGACAGTTTGAAGAAAGATAGTTTGATGTAACACTTTATCTTAAGTTAACTCTTATACCCATGTAACTACACAGTAATAACTGTAGTTAGTAATATCATTGTAGGTACATAAAGTGTTACCCAACATTTAGCCTTTTCGTGATCTGTGTTCAATGTGTTAGGGTTGTGCTTCCCAGGAGCTGCAGTTCATGGTAAACCTACATGGTGTTAGTCATTTATGTTAAGTGGATGGACTGTATATCACCAGTCAGTCATGGTTATTACCTGAGCTATATTTCCCTCAACCATGGGAATGGATGGGAACACCTGCCTTACTCATTCATTCTCACACACACACACACACTGCAGGGAGTGTCATAATGCTGATGCTTAGCAGTGCCTTTCTGCCTCACACACACAGCCCCCATCAAACCATCAACACCCATACCAGTGGACTTACCGTGTGTGCACGTGTGCATGTGTGTGTGTGCTCTGGTTGTCGTGAGGCCTAATCGAAGGTGAAGTTAACACGTGTGTGTGTGTGTGTGTGTGTGTGTGTGTGTGTGTGTGTGTGTGTGTGTGTGTGTGTGTGTGTGTGTGTGTGTGTGTGTGTGTGTGTGAGACATCTGGTTCAGGAACCAAGCCTTTCTTTCTTTCCACTGCTATCAGTTACAGCAGGAGAGGAAAACAGTCCTCTACACTCCTCTTCTCCTCCGCTATTCTGTTCTTTTCTCCTATCCTCTGCTATTCTGTTCTTTTCTCCTATCCTCTTCTCCTCTGCTATTCTGTTATTTTCTCCTATCCTCTTCTCCTGCTATTCTGTTCTTTTCTCCTATCCTCTTCTCCTCTGCTATTCTGTTCTTTTCTCCTATCCTCTTGTCCTGCTATTCTGTTCTTTTCTCCTATCCTCTTCTCCTGCTATTCTGTTATTTTCTCCTATCCTCTTCTCCTCTGCTATTCTGTTCTTTTCTCCTATCCTCTTCTCCTCTGCTATTCTGTTCTTTTCTCCTATCCTCTTCTCCTCTGCTATTCTGTTCTTTTCTCCTATCCTCTTCTCCTCTGCTATTCTGTTCTTTTCTCCTATCCTCTTCTCCTGCTATTCTGTTCTTTTCTCCTATCCTCTTCTCCTCTGCTATTCTGTTCTTTTCTCCTATCCTCTTCTCCTCTGCTATTCTGTTCTTTTCTCCTATCCTCTTCTCTGCTATTCTGTTCTTTTCTCCTATCCTCTTCTCCTCTGCTATTCTGTTCTTTTCTCCTATCCTCTTCTCTGCTATTCTGTTCTTTTCTCCTATCCTCTTCTCCTGCTATTCTGTTCTTTTCTCCTATCCTCTTCTCCTCCGCTATTCTGTTCTTTTCTCCTATCCTCTTCTCCTGCTATTCTGTTATTTTCTCCTATCCTCTTCTCCTCTGCTATTCTGTTCTTTTCTCCTATCCTCTTCTCCTCTGCTATTCTGTTCTTTTCTCCTATCCTCTTCTCCTCTGCTATTCTGTTCTTTTCTCCTATCCTCTTCTCCTCTGCTATTCTGTTCTTTTCTCCTATCCTCTTCTCCTCTGCTATTCTGTTCTTTTCTCCTATCCTCTTCTCCTCTGCTATTCTGTTCTTTTCTCCTATCCTCTTCTCCTCTGCTATTCTGTTCTTTTCTCCTATCCTCTTCTCCTGCTATTCTGTTATTTTCTCCTATCCTCTTCTCCTCTGCTATTCTGTTCTTTTCTCCTATCCTCTTCTCCTCTGCTATTCTGTTCTTTTCTCCTATCCTCTTCTCTGCTATTCTGTTCTTTTCTCCTATCCTCTTCTCCTCTGCTATTCTGTTCTTTTCTCCTATCCTCTTCTCCTCTGCTATTCTGTTCTTTTCTCCTATCCTCTTCTCTGCTATTCTGTTCTTTTCTCCTATCCTCTTCTCCTGCTATTCTGTTCTTTTCTCCTATCCTCTTCTCCTCTGCTATTCTGTTCTTTTCTCCTATCCTCTTCTCTGCTATTCTGTTCTTTTCTCCTATCCTCTTCTCCTCTGCTATTCTGTTATTTTCTCCTATCCTCTTCTCCTCCGCTATTCTGTTCTTTTCTCCTATCCTCTTCTCCTGCTATTCTGTTCTTTTCTCCTATCCTCTTCTCCTCTGCTATTCTGTTCTTTTCTCCTATCCTCTTCTCCTCTGCTATTCTGTTCTTTTCTCCTATCCTCTTCTCCTCCGCTATTCTGTTCTTTTCTCCTATCCTCTTCTCCTCCGCTATTCTGTTCTTTTCTCCTATCCTCTTCTCCTCTGCTATTCTGTTCTTTTCTCCTATCCTCTTCTCCTGCTATTCTGTTCTTTTCTCCTATCCTCTTCTCCTCTGCTATTCTGTTCTTTTCTCCTATCCTCTTCTCCTCTGCTATTCTGTTCTTTTCTCCTATCCTCTTCTCCTCCGCTATTCTGTTCTTTTCTCCTATCCTCTTCTCCTGCTATTCTGTTCTTTTCTCCTATCCTCTTCTCCTCTGCTATTCTGTTCTTTTCTCCTATCCTCTTCTCCTCTGCTATTCTGTTCTTTTCTCCTATCCTCTTCTTCTGCTATTCTGTTCTTTTCTCCTATCCTCTTCTCCTGCTATTCTGTTCTTTTCTCCTATCCTCTTCTCCTCTGCTATTCTGTTCTTTTCTCCTATCCTCTTCTCCTCTGCTATTCTGTTCTTTTCTCCTATCCTCTTCTTCTGCTATTCTGTTCTTTTCTCCTATCCTCTTCTCCTGCTATTCTGTTCTTTTCTCCTATCCTCTTCTCCTCTGCTATTCTGTTCTTTTCTCCTATCCTCTTCTCCTCTGCTATTCTGTTCTTTTCTCCTATCCTCTTCTCCTCTGCTATTCTGTTCTTTTCTCCTATCCTCTTCTCCTCTGCTATTCTGTTCTTTTCTCCTATCCTCTTCTCCTCTGCTATTCTGTTCTTTTCTCCTATCCTCTTCTCCTGCTATTCTGTTATTTTCTCCTATCCTCTTCTCCTCCGCTATTCTGTTATTTTCTCCTATCCTCTTCTCCTGCTATTCTGTTCTTTTCTCCTATCCTCTTCTCCTCTGCTATTCTGTTCTTTTCTCCTATCCTCTTCTCCTGCTATTCTGTTCTTTTCTCCTATCCTCTTCTTCTGCTATTCTGTTCTTTTCTCCTATCCTCTTCTCCTCTGCTATTCTGTTCTTTTCTCCTATCCTCTTCTCCTGCTATTCTGTTCTTTTCTCCTATCCTCTTCTCCTGCTATTCTGTTCTTTTCTCCTATCCTCTTCTCCTGCTATTCTGTTATTTTCTCCTATCCTCTTCTCCTGCTATTCTGTTATTTTCTCCTATCTTCTTCTCCTCTGCTATTCTGTTATTTTCTCCTATCCTCTTCTCCTGCTATTCTGTTCTTTTCTCCTATCCTCTTCTCCTCTGCTATTCTGTTCTTTTCTCCTATCCTCTTCTCCTCTGCTATTCTGTTCTTTTCTCCTATCCTCTTCTCCTGCTATTCTGTTATTTTCTCCTATCCTCTTCTCCTCCGCTATTCTGTTCTTTTCTCCTATCCTCTTCTCCTGCTATTCTGTTCTTTTCTCCTATCCTCTTCTCCTCTGCTATTCTGTTCTTTTCTCCTATCCTCTTCTCCTCTGCTATTCTGTTCTTTTCTCCTATCCTCTTCTCCTCTGCTATTCTGTTCTTTTCTCCTATCCTCTTCTCCTGCTATTCTGTTCTTTTCTCCTATCCTCTTCTCCTCTGCTATTCTGTTCTTTTCTCCTATCCTCTTCTCCTCCGCTATTCTGTTCTTTTCTCCTATCCTCTTCTCCTGCTATTCTGTTCTTTTCTCCTATCCTCTTCTTCTGCTATTCTGTTCTTTTCTCCTATCCTCTTCTCCTCTGCTATTCTGTTCTTTTCTCCTATCCTCTTCTCCTGCTATTCTGTTCTTTTCTCCTATCCTCTTCTCCTCTGCTATTCTTCACACAAACCTCTAAAGCCTTGTTCACACTGCAGGCCTTAATGCTCAAATCAGTTTTGTTTTTCCAATCCGTTTTGGAATACTGACTGTCCAAAAAGCAAGTTACAAGTGACAAGATCGGTTCAGACGGCAGTCATTTGGTGACATGGTTATGCTAGTTGTCATAGTAACGACGGGTGTGTGCGCAGTGGTGTAGGCTGATTGGTGTTGATGCTCGTGCTTCCTATCACTCAGAAGTTATCTAGCAAGCTAAGGTGACAACAGTGACTGCCATGGACGTGTCCCAGTTGCTTTGAATGTTCAAAATCATACTGTAAGAACACCTCAAATGATAAGATGATCCAACTTTCAAAACAAGTTGTTTTTGGCAAGCCCCAGCAGTCAACTAGTTCAGGGTTTCCCAAACTCGGCCCCCCCCCCCCCGCCCCCCCCATGGCTGAACGTTTTGGTTTTTGTCCTAGCACTACACAGTTAATTCAAATAACCAACTCATCATCAAGCTTTGATTATTTGAATCAGCTGTGTAGTGTTAGGGCAAAAACCAAAACGTTCACCTGAGGAAGGGGGTTCTTGTCAAACTGTCAACAGAGTAGCTAGCAAGCAACAAGATATGCCAAATAACAGTCTAAAAACCACTTCAGCGCAAATTAATCAGATTTGACCGTTCAGACACAAGTCACATGGCCAGGAATCAGATTTATATCTGACTTCAAACCACCTACAAAGGTGGTTTGAAATCTGGCATGAAATATCTGATTCAAGCTTTTTTCAGACTGCATGAAAAGAACAGATTAGAATCTGATATGCCAAAAAATTGGATTTGAGTCACTTCAACCTGCCAATGTGAACAAGGCTTAGTCCTTTATATTCTACCCATAGTTTGGGGATGCAAAATAATACACTGCTTAGATATGGAAGCCTTCCTTTACTGGTATTTATGCCATACAGTAGTTTTTGTATGCCAGCCCAGCAGTACTGTCGGTAGATTCACGGAGGGCATTGTACACCCTGGTAGAATCCCTGGTAAACTGTTTGAATCTCAGGTATCTGGTACCCAACCTACACTCATAATGCAGGTGTAGTGTTCAATGTTCATATCTGAAACTGCACTAATATAATGATCCAAAATGTATTCACAAGAGACGTGTGTGTGATGTTTAAAGCCCATACAGTTAACAGTAGTTAATTCCCTGTGTGCCTCTCTCTCTATCTCCTTGTGAATGACTCTGGGTAATGAGCCCAGCTTTCCAATAATGACTGTCACCACTTTATCATTAGCCTTTTAATACACTGTTAATCTGAGAATCACATCTCTCTTTCTGCCTTCTTTTTCATCTCTCACTCTCTATCATTTGTCATTTATCTCTGTCCTCTTTCTTTCTTTCTCTCTTTTTTTAAACTTTGTTCTCCAATCACTCTCTCTCTTTCCTATTATCCCTTGTTCAAATGCGCTCTCCCTTTTCTGTCTCTCTAGGTTCTGCAGGAGAAGGTGGAGAATCTCCAGAGGCAGCTGCACTCCTCCGAGAAGAAACTGCTGAACAAAGAGTTAGAGAACCAGGAGCAGGTAACAGATTCCCTCTTCTCACCTTCAACCCTCAACTTCACCCCCTCATCCCTCAGACTCACCCCTCAACTTCACCCCCTCATACCCTCAGACTCACCCCTCAACCCTCAACTCCCCCCCCAACCTTCAACTTCACCCCTCAGACTTACCCCTCAACAACTTCACTCGTCAGTCTCACCCCCAACCATTAGCCTCACTCCCAACCCTCTGCATCACCCCAACCCTCTACCTCACCCCTCAGCCTCACCCATGTACCTCACCCACTCTACTTAAATCCTCTACTTCACCCCTCTACCTCAACCCCCTTCCTCAACCTTCAGTTTCACCCCCTGCTCCAGTTCACACCCCCCATAGAACAGAAACAGGACTTTTTTCTCCTCTCTCCTCTTCCTCTCTCGCCCCTCTATTCTTCCCAACCCCTAGTTCAGAGGCAGAGATTTTCCAAATTCCTCGAGATCCGGCTTCAAAAGCCAGCACTGTGGGGCAGGAATGTTCAGAGGGAATCCTGAACCACCGCACACACACAGACACACACCAGCCCCAGAGCCATGGCCCCTGTGAGCTCTGTAATCACAGGTCTGCTTTGACCTTGACACACATGGAGAAGAAAGGCAGTAATCACCACGTAGCAGGCTGGCTGGTGGTCTCTCTGTCTCTGGCTGGGCCTGTGTACCTCCAGGCTCTTATGTACCAATGGAGACAACTCTTGGTCCTGGGGAGCCGCCCAGTGACCCTTACACACACTTTGCTGGAACCGCTCCATGTCGGACGGACATAAATCTCCCCAGAATGGGTCAGTGGTGCTAGGGTAGTAGGGCCACCAGCCGGTGGGTTGACCCAGTCCTAGAGGCTTTTTCCTCTCACCCGACTTAGTTAAAAGGACAGGTTCTTAACCTAAACTTCTGCAAGGTGAACTTTTTCCAAGGTTGTACAGACTTTCATTATGCAAATCGTCAAAGGTGTGTTAGGCGTGTACGATTCTCCATTGAACATGAGTTTAGTCTAGGACCAAACTCAATCTGAGTCAGGGAGACTGGCCTATAACTATGTCTAAAGTGAATTCATTCCTATCGGCTTCACTGAGATTGTGTTTACCTGGTGGTCTGTGTCTGACTGGAGATGGGCCCTCTCAGTGTAGTGATAGTGAGACTCTGTTCTCTATACCTCCTTACGAGAAGAGAGAGAGAGGCTCTCAGAGGCTGGTGTGTTCCATGTGTGTTCGTGTGTGTGTTTTTCGCATGTCTGTGTGTGTGTGTCTGTGCTAATAAAACCTGAGGCCTACTAGCTCACTAACTCTCTCTGCCTCCTTACAGTGATATTGCCCAAGTTTATCTGCCAAGACATGTCTTTGTAATCTGATCTCACACGCTAAAACAGCTTCTCTGCCCAAGACTTCACACAGATGTTTCCTGCCTGCCTCTTCCAGAGCCCTCTGACTCCCCGCTGTAAAATGGCGGCTCGGCTGCCTCGGTGAGGTTCAGTCTATCTGAAGACAATCAAAAGTACACTGGTTATTTACAGATCAATCAGCCGCTGGTGTTGTGCAGTTCACTGCACTAGTAACTAACCCATCCTGGATTGTAGCACTTCACACAGATCTGTTCCCTTTTCTTATCGCTCTTCCTCTTTTTAGTCACTTCTCTGTGAAGCTCTTTATTTTTTTCAAGGCAGCGAAGCGTTTTTGAATTCAAAGCGATTCTCAACGAACTCTCAGAGTGCAACTGAGAGATGTGGAGGCGCAAACTTTGTGAGCAGCGTGGTTTTTGATGTACCCCCTTGTATCTGACAAGGTTTTTGTCACTCTAGAATCTTCCAACAGCGAGCACCACCCACCACCCCCCCCCCCCATCGTCATTAGCATAACTCAAGCTACGTGGCAAACTTCATTTGAATGTTCAAAGTGTCAACACCGTGTTTCTTTCGTCTGGCAGCTGTCAAAAACCTTGGTGTGTGACAGACAGTATCAAGCGCTGGGGGAAAGTCAAAACCACCAGCACAATCTAAAGACTATATATAGATGAAATGTTGTCATTTTAAGAGGAAAGGAGGAGAACAAGTTAAAAGACTTCTGCTTCTCTCAGGAGCTTCAAAATGGAATCTAACGCTTCATCAGGAACAACAAAAAACTCCTATTTTCCTTTTAAAAGAGGGTGGAGATGAAACCGATGTCTCTGTGTGGAAAGTCAGATTGTTCCTCTCACTCTCTCTCTCTGATGGATGCTTTGGAGAACAGTTGCACTGTTTTACATCCTGAGTCTGTCAATGGCCAAAACCTGGCGCCTAGGTTTGATCAGCCACTGTCTTCAAAGGTTCCTTACATCTGTGTGATCGGCGAGGAGCCTCTTTAAAAGCCTCCTCTCCTCACATCCCTCCATCCACCTGTCTAAAGACAAAACAGGCCTTTACTGTACAGAGAGGGATTCAGAAAGAGAGAGATGAAGCGATATAATAAATGAGTTATTAAACAGCCTGTGAGAAACAGAACTGAAAGAAAGAGTGTTGTCTCTCAGAAAAAGGCTTCCATATTCAGCTGGAGTGTTCGATGTGATCCTTCAGTCAACTCGGGAGATTCAGTGAATTTCAATTCACTATCGGTCACCTGCTCTCACCACCCTGAGCCCCAGACTGCTTACCATCCCAGATCCCACCGCTGCCACCAAGTTTTGCAGTTGAAATGGAATTGACCTGGTTCTGACTGATGTCATTGACTTCTATTCCATCCATATGTGTTGAATGACATTCCACAAGTGGAAAAATAGTTCACTAGGTCCTTTGTCTGACCTACTGTAGTGTAGCATCTACGTCTGGGTTACCATAGCTAGCGTGTATTAGCCACAACAAAGGTGCTGCCATAGAAATGGCTGCTCTGCCTCTCCACCCCCGCACATTGCCCAGTAAACCAGGACAACCAACGCCTTGGTGAGACATGCATTAGCCTTATAATCACTAAAGCTTTGTTTCCAAGGCACTCCCCAGTTGTTTATAGATCAGTGTATATGAGCTGTGTATATATCTACCCATCCTCAGGCCTACAGTGGTTCCTCCTTTAAAAGTTGTGAGCTTACACCGCGGGACTTAGAGGTACCAGCGTCACGGCGTCATTGCTCCAGACCACCACAAAGGGGAGTTAGAGCATTCATTATGCATTTGGGTCGCAAGGTTTTCATATGACCAATCATATCGAGTGGTTCCAATGACGAATTTGACGCGAGCCACCCATCCCTGGGGATTTCTTCAACAAAGATGGCTGACAAAACATTACAGTGGAACCAAATGTAAGTAGTTATAACGTCATAACGAGTCAAGCAAAACATGTACAATTGAGAGGAATATGTTAGTTAATGTAGAGACAAACGTTTGTGCATATTTTTGTCATGAAGTTCATTTACGAAAATCGCTATTTAGCAAGTCATCTGACTAGCTAACATTGGCCAGCTAGCTAGCTAGTGTTATGACAGGAGAATTAATTTGTAATTAATGTTGGTTAATGTTTTAGGGACTTCTGAGAAAACCAGCAAACCAGGCTTTCGTCTTGTGAAACAGTGGATATGAAGAATCTAGCTAGCTAAAGCATTTACTGCAAATTGAGTAAGCTTGCCTTGCAATGCAGCTGAAGTAACATAGCTAGCTAACTAAACTCAGAAAAAAGAAACGTCCTGTTTCTGTGTTTATTTTCAGCAAACTTAACATGTGTAAATATTTGTATGAATATAAGATTCAACAACTGAGAAATAAACTGAACAAGTTCCACAGACATGTGACTAACATAAATGGAATAATGGAATAATGTCAAAAGTAAGAGTCAGTATCTGGTGTGGCCACCAGCTGCATTAAGTACTGCAGTGCATCTCCTCCTCATGGACTGCACCAGATTTGCCAGTTCTTGTTACCCCACTCTTCCACCAAGGCACCTGCAAGTTCCCAGACATTTCTGGGGGGATTGGCCCTAGCCCTCACCATCCGATCTAACAGGTCCCAGACGTGCTCAATGGGATTGAGATCCGGGCTCTTTGCTGGCCATGGCAGAACACTGACATTCCTGGCTTGCAGTGATTCACACACAGAACGAGCAGTATGGCTGGTGGCATTGTCATGCTGGAGGGTCATGTCAGGATGAGCCTGCAGGAAGGGTACCACATGAGGGAGGAGGATGTCTTCCCTGTAACGCATAGCGTTGAGATTGCCTGCAATGACAACAAGCTCAGTCCGATGATCAAGTGACACACTGCCCCAGACCATGACGTCCCCTCCACCTCCAAATCGATCCCGCTCCAGAGTACAGGCCTCGGTGTAACGCTCATTCCTTCGACGATAAACGCAAATCCGACCATCACCCCTGGTGAGACAAAACCGCAACTCGTCATTGAAGAGCACTTTTTGCCAGTCATGTCTGGTCCAGCAACGGTGGGTTAGGCAACGTTGTTTCCGGTGATGTCTGGTGAGGACCTGCCTTACAACAGGCCTACAAGCCCTCAGTCCAGCCTCTCTCAGCCTATTGCGGACAGTCTGAGCACTGATGGGGGGATTGTGCGTTCCTGGTGTAACTCGGGCAGTTGTTGTTGCCATCCTGTACCTGTCCCGCAGGTGTGATGTTCGGATGTACCGATTCTATGCAGGTGTTGTTACACGTGGTCTGCCACTGCGAGGACGATCAGCTGTCCATCCTGTCTACCTGTAGCGCTGTCTGCGGCGTCTCTCAGTACGGACATTGCAATTTATTGCCCAGGCCACATCTGCAATCCTCATGCCTACCTGCAGCATGCCAAAGACACGTTCATGCAAATGAGCAGGGACCATGGGCATCTTTCTTTTGGTGTTTTTAAGTGTCAGTAGAAAGGCCTCTTTAGTGTCCTAAGTGTTCATAACTGACCTTAATTGCCTACCGCCTGTAAGCTGTTAATGTCTTAATGACCATTCCACAGGTGCATGTTCATTAATTGTTTATGGTTCATTGAACAAGCATGGGAAACAGTGTTTAAACCCTTTACAATGAAGATCTGTGAAGTTATTTCGATTTTTACGAATTATCTTAGAAAGACAGAGTCCTGAAAAAGAGTTTATTTATGTATTTGCTTATTGTGTAGTGGAGGATAAAAATAACTGAATGCCTATGGATGTGTAGCTAGCTACAGTATGTAGCCGATCTGTGTATGGACCCTAAAACGTTAGGTTCTGAACTAATATTCAAACCAATCTATGAACCTCAGCTATCATAGTTGTTGTATCAACTTCAAGTCTGAATGGCATTAATGAAGCCTATGGATAAAGTATAATATAATAACTTTGTGGCAAGGATGCAAGTCCTGAATACATGTACTGTAGTTATTACCACGCATGAGATTCCCACATTGTAGCCTGTACATTTGAATATATTCACTGATCATGTCCTCTTTCTTGGGAAATAAAGGTATGAATCTCTGAGACATTCTTTTTCAGTCATATCATACTCCATTATTTGAATGATGCCGTGTCTGCATGTATGTGTTACAATTATACACTTCAACAGTGTTTACCACTTCTGCTCCTGGGACATCAATGATTACACATTTAACTATGCAATAGACTAGAAACATGATTTATTTGTAATTCATATATACAGAAGAAAAAACTATGCATATCTAACTCCCTTCATCTGCATTAATCTGAGGACACAGGATAGTATTTCAATGAGTTGCTAAATTTCAACCAGTGGAGAATGTGAAATGCTTTATTGAAAGAAGTTCATTACCCAGGTGTTATAAATACATAATACATGCATTATAATTAGGAGAATTGACGATGACGGGACTGGCTTCCTTTCTCACATCAAAACATACCTGCAGACGAGAGACAGATGGAGAGAGAGAGCATGATTAAGCCTTGTTTTTTTTATTCTAACACGGTCAGTCATCATAATCATCAGGAGGTGAAATGCAAAACTGACCTTGGATCATTAACTCTGGGACTACTACATCTCTGTCTGTATTTCAATGTAAGCATCTCTTTAATAATACTTCCTGTTTTCCCGACCAAGTGACCTCTTGCATATGATCATGCTGTGCCCTCTGTGTCAGCCAGTTCAGATGCGGGAGGGGTTCACCAAAACAGCTGATATAACCTAGAGGATTTAGGGAGAAGGGGGAGAGGGATGAAGTGAAGAAGAGAGACTGTTATTGTGTGTGTGTGGTCTCACCTGGTGTCCACACTAAGTGGCTACAGAGTACTTTATGCTGAAAACAGACACATGGGGACAAACAATAGAAGATAATGTCAATAGAAGATACTGTATGTGACGCAGACACCTATTGGAGTGTACCTGAAACATTTAAATATAGAGGGCTATGTGTCTCACTACTTGGTTATTGCAAGGCTAACCCCCATGGAAATCATAACTTGGAAGCAACAGATAGTCCAGTGAAAATGGTTTATGTGGTGTAAATCTGAAAATTAGCAGCTGACATCTTAAGGGTTTTTAAATTAATGCATGTGAGACAGCTTCCATGTACCACAAGACAGGCAGAGATGAAGAGAGAAAAAGAACACAGAACAGTTTAATTACCTCTACTTATGGACACTTTTGCCAGCAGTAAAGCTTCCACGGCATGTTCCTCGGGACAGTGAACATACATCTGGCAATATCTACATTTTCGACCCCTTGATCAGCTTAGCATAGTAGGAAACTGTATTATGAAAAGTGTGTGTGTGTGTGTATATATATATATATATATATATATATATATATATATATATATATATATATATAATTATTATATAATTATATATATTATTTTTTTTACATGAATCAGACTTGTATTAGAGTACTCTCTTTTCAAACAGGCAGTACATTCAGCTCACGTCTTACCTAGCAGGGGACAACACAATTAAGCACTGCAGTGTTCCGCTAACGGGCGCTATTCGGCTAAGTCCACCTGCAGCCATTACATCGCATTACATAGCATTCCAGCTACAGAGCAGATCCTCAATAATGTGATCTAGAGCTATTTGTGTCTGTCCTACAGTACAACGCCTAGGCTAACGATGATCTAATACAGCTGTCTGAAACGTCATTAGGCTGGCGGCCAGGTAGACATGTCTATTATACAGTATACCCTCTTGCTGTCAGACAAGAAAAGTGAAGGAGTAATATCTTACCCCCTAGGAGATCTTTTTCGCTCATCCCCTCTTCCTTTCTTGCTTTCTTTATCTCTATTTTTTGTTTTACCTCTACCTCTCTTTCTCATCATCTCTCTTGTCCTCTCTCTCTCTTGTCCTCTTTCTCTCTCGTCCTCTCCCTCTCTCTCGCCTCTCTCTCTCTCTCTCGTCCTCTCCCTCTCTCTCTCGTCCTCTCCCTCTCTCTCTCGTCCTCTCCCTCTCTCTCTCGTCCTCTCTCTCTCTCGTCCTCGCTCTCTCTCGTCCTCGCTCTCTCTCTCTCGTCCTCGCTCTCTCTCGTCCTCTCTCTCTCGTCCTCTCTCTCTCGTCCTCTCTCGTCCTCTCTCTCTCGTCCTCTCTCGTCCTCGCTCTCTCTCTCTCGTCCTCGCTCTCTCTCTCTCGTCCTCGCTCTCTCTCTCTCGTCATCGCTCTCTCTCTCTCGTCCTCTCTCGCTCTCGTCCTCTCTCTTGCTCGTCCTCTCTCTTTCTCTCGTCCTCTCTCGTCCTCGCTCTCTCTCTCTCGTCCACGCTCGTCCTCTCTCTCGTCCTCTCTCTCTCGTCCTCTCTCTCTCTCGTCCACGCTCGTCCTCTCTCTCGTCCTCTCTCTCTCGTCCTCTCTCTCTCGTCCTCTCTCTTTCTCTCGTCCTCTCTCTTTCTCTTGTCCTCTCTCTCATCCTCTCGCTCTCTTTCTGCTCCCTCTCTAGTACTCATAGTTATTAAATGAAACATTCATGGCCTGTCTACTTTGATTAGTCTCAAGCCTGTGAGTAGAGGCTCCAGTCCACCCTGCAGTGTAGCCCGGTGAATACTAGTTACCCTGAATCTGATCTATGGGACGGAAAACGGAGAGGGAGTTGTCAGGAGGGCGCTAGTCATTTAGATTGAAGTGTGTATATCCCTTACTGCTGTGGTAACTTAAATACAGCACTGTACGTACTGTACATGCATTAAGAATGCAGCCAAGGAACTTGAATGGAAAGCTTGCAAAGAATCCCAATACTTTTACATTGGATGTGGCTTATGAGGACAGTGATCATTTGACCGTTGTTTGGTGTTTTTTGGTCTTGAGTGTTTTGTCTGGGCGCCATCTTGTTATGACTGCCTCCCTCTCAGGGGTTCTACACATATTTTTTTAACTTGTTGGCACCCCAAATTACAGCCTGTAAAACATTTTTTTTTTTTATACGTTTGAAAATGTTCATTCTCAAATTATCCATGGCTCCCTTTCTCACGGCGGAAAGGAGGGAAAAAAAGTACATTGATGGACTTTCTCTCCTGATGATGTTATTGGCCCGACACTTTTAAATGAGGTGGGAGGGAGAACATTTTGGGCTAAGTGGCAAAGGCCTAATCTACTGCACACTGTGCTGAGACAAAAAGAGCTGTTCTGTGTTGGGATCATTTATACTCTCCCCCTTTGAAGTGCGTCCCAATCCCTTTCATTGTGCCCCTGAAAGATTAATTACAGAAAACCAGATCAATCAGTTAAATCCACAACAGGAAAATTATTTTTGGAAAACCAATTTTCTACTACTAGACCTCTCTCTCTCTTGCTCTCTCTCTCGCTCTCTCAAACTGAATATCTAAAGAAAAATAAAGAGGAAATAACTGGACTATGGCATGCTAAAAACTTCATGGTAGGAATAGTTTGGGGCTCTCCCTAGTTATCAATCGATCAAATGTCTTTATAACGTCCCTTTTACATTAGCAGATGTCACCAAGTGCTTATACAGAAACCCAGCCTAAAGCCCCAAACAGCAGTCAATGCAGATGTAGAAGCACAGTGGCTAGGAAAAACTCCCTAGAAAGGTAGGAACCTAGGAAGAAACCTAGAGAAGAACCAGGCTCTGAGGGGTGGCCAGTCCTCTTCTACCCACAGAGAATGTAGTCACGTTACGACCAGGCCCTAGTTTTAGGCTATTACAGGCCAGAGTTCTTCCTGGTCAGGTCACATGGTCAGGAATAACTCCTGTAGATTCCACAAGCACCAACTCCATACCAAACCTCTCAGTTTGTCATTACAGCATGTCTGCCTACTGAACGTTCAGTACATGCACTGTGTGTGTTTGTGGGCATGGAGGAATGGCTAACCAAATGTTTTAAACTTTGTAATCAGACTATGGTTTTCTCCAGTGTAATTTAGCTCCAGACAGCCCTCTCTGTGCCCGACATAGGGAGGGCTGGTGTGTTTGATGTGTTCTGTCTGTTCTTTCAAACCCAGCTGGGCCTGGTTCTAAAAGTCAAGCGTGGTCAATTCTGGTCCTGGAGGGAAGTAAATGTCGGCTCAAGCCCAGATTTATTAAGACACCTGATTCAGATAATGATGGTCTCTAACATTAATATGGTGATTAGTTCATTTGAATGATGTGTGTTAACCCTTAGGGTAAGCTACTGCATACCCTAAGGGTTAAGCTGAGTTGGCCACATGTGGTCTATGGTGACCGTGATCTTTTTATTAGCCAATAGGGGGCGATGTGTGTATAATTACTCTTTGAACAATTAATAGAAGCTCTTGTCCAGAGCCACTTCCGATATGTTTATTGAACCACATCCTCTCTGTCTTCCTTTTCTTCCTTCTCTTCCTCTCCCTGCAGGTGACGGTGGTGCTTCAGGAGTGTGCGATGAAAATGAAAGGGCTGATGCCAGCTGAGCTGCGACAGGAGCTGGAGGACACCATCTCCTCTCTCAAGTCTCAGGTAGGAACAAGTCCTGCATGGGGCACTATACACAGGACACACACAGCCTATAGCTAACTCACCAAATTCAACTAATCCACATATCAACTAACTATCAAGATCTTGGTTAGTTGATTCATGTGTTAGTGACCTAGAGTTGTTGACCCCTATATGGAGTAATACAAACAAAGGTCCCTGTAACTGGGCAATACACTCCATACCTCACCTTATAGACCTGCTTTCCTTTTCAGTGTTTCTTCAGATACCAACTATGAACAGTTTTCCTTTGCTGCCATTTTCTTTTCTGCTTTCCTCCCTCTCTCTACATATTGATAGAAACCATCCCAGACTGAACCCACACATAGTCTCAGTGTGAGTGTCAGCATTGTTTGTTTGATTCCTTGGCTGTGACGAGGGGATATGATATGGTGGTGTAGACCAGACACCAGAGCCCATAGACATGGCTTTGGACCGGTCCACTTTGAAGCTCCCTCTCTTTCTCTAGGCTCCATCAGATCACACACAATTATTATTATCAATTACACATTAATACTGCCGCCCAGCCGCCGCGGACAGTCTCCTATTAGTTTAACTGGGCCTTGTTCGACAAGAAAACTGTGGTGGGCGGCGGGAGGGAGGGAAATTTCGAATGTAAACAATAGGCCTTTCTGTGTCGGGCTGTGGTGGAGCGGGCTGAGGGAGAGGGGGGCTCCACTAACCAACCACAACAACAACATTTGGAGGGGGCCCGCATTTCTAAACTCAAACTGGCCCCAACGCCTGGCTGCTTTGGATAGCTCCGGCTGGATCTCTTTCCAGTCCTGCCGCCACAAACCTCTACCATCGGATATGTTTATACGGTGTAATTCACGACCAGAACGGCCTCCCTTTTCATTGAGGATGTCTTGGGTTTTTCACATTACGACGCATTATTTTACTGAAAGAACGAGTGACTCCATGGCATCCGACCGCAGTTCCGTTTCTGCATACTGGTGCTGTTACTCTGAAAGCAGCAGCGCCGCCTCTCCAAATGAAACGCTAAATCTGTTCCTGAGGTTTCCATCCAAGAGAATGGAATGTACCATTGAGTTCCAGTACAGTAGTTACACATCAATGAATATTATAACCTTTTTGTTTCAGTTGATCTAAAGAGAAGGATTTTTATTTGTTGTGAAACACAGTAGTATGTACAGTGCCTATAGAAAGTCTACAGCCCCCTTCAAACTTTTCACCTTTTGTTGCCTTATAGCCTGGAGTAAAATGCATTCAAATAGTTGTTTTTCTCCATTGATCTACACATCCTACCCCACAACTTCCAAGTGAAAAAAATTGAAAATCGATACAAAATAAAACTGAAATATCTTGGTTGTAGAAGTCTCCACCGCTTTCTAATAGCAATCCTAAATTAGCTCAGGTGTAACCAGTCACCTTCAAAATCACACACACCAAGTTAATTGGCCTCCACCTGTGTTAAATTGTAGTGATTCACATGATTTCAGGATCAATTCAGCAGTCCCTGTAGGTTCTGGGTATAAAAAAATTCTAAGGCCTGAATATCCCTTGGAGCACGGTCAAGACGATTATTAAGAAGTACAGTAGAAGGTGTATGGCACCACCAAGACCCAGACTTTTTGACCTAAATGCAAGCGTTACTTTTGGCTCAAACCCAATACCCATCATACCTGCAAACCCATTACCCAAAGAACACCGTCCCTACTGTGAAGCATGGTGGTGGTAGCATCATGTTATGGGGATGTTTTTCAGCGGCAGGTTCTGGGAGACTAGTCAGGATCAAGGGAAAGATGAACAGAGCAAAGTACAGAGAGATCCTCACTTTTCTCACTTATCAAGATAGAAGGGGCAATGAATGGAGCAATGTACAGAAAAGTCCTTGAAAACCTGCTACCCTCTGCAAGAAAGCTGAAACTGGGATGGAAGTTCCCCTTTTCAGCATGACAACAACCTGAAGCACACAGCCAAAGCTATAGTGGGGTGATTAAGGTATAAAAAGGTAAATGTCCTTGAGTGGCCCAGTCAGAGCCCCCACCTAAATTTCATTAAAAATGGTGACACAACTTGAAGATTGCTGTCCATCAATGCTCCCAAAGGAGCTTGACAGAGCTTGAACAGTTTTATAAAGAAGAATGGTCAAATATTGCCAAATCTAGATGTGCAAAGTTGGTTGAGACCTATCCCAACAGACTCTGCTGTAATTGCTGCCAAAGGTGCTTCCACCAAGTATTAACTCAGGGGGGTGGAGACATGCCCAATTATGATATTTAAGTTTTGTATTTTTAATATATCCTTTTTTTCACTATAAAATAATATCTTTAAGTGTGGAGTATGGTGTGTAGATATATTTTTTAAATGCATGAAACTGAGGCACTGACAAAGAAAATGTGAAAAAGTTGAAGGGGGTGTAGACTTTCTATAGGCACTGTATGTAGTTAATTAAGGCCTGATACTGCCTCGTCTAACCCTTTGGAAGTGAACTCTTTCACTGTATGAAGTTAAGGCCTGATACTGCCTCGTCTAACCCTTTGGAAGTGAACTCTTTCACTGTATGAAGTTAAGGCCTGATACTGCCTCGTCTAACCCTTTGGAAGTGAACTCTTTCACTGTCCCCCTGAAGTAGTAGTGGACTAGCTTTACTGACCCCATGTCTTGGATTCTCATGGTTTCACTACTGTATCAAAATCCTAACCTCTCACCTATAATCTCACTCAGTCGCCTTATTCCCTAGCCCCCTACTCCCATATGAATTACTCCCTAGCCCCCTACTCCCCTATGAATTACTCCCTTCAACCCCTACTCCCCCCTACTCTCCAACGCTTGCCCCCTATTGCCTTAACCATTTTCCCCCTAACCTTTTCTATCTCAACCCCTTCTCTATCACTCTACTCCTATACCCTCTTACTGATCCCCTACTGTGCATTGACCCCTGACCCCCACTGTGTGTGTTGACCCCTTACTCTTTGTTGGCTGCAGGTGAACTTCCTCCAGAAGAGAGCTTCTGTGTTACAGGAGGACCTGGATGCCTGTCACAGCAGGAGGTAAATGTCCTGTAACGTGACTGTGATCGAGGCCTGGCGGTGGAAGCCTTTGATGTCTCGTCCATCCATCATGCTGTCAGAGACACTGGATGTGTTTATGGAAAGCATCTATACATACCCTGTGATGAGAGGGGCCATTCAAATAGTCTGCTGCTCCCACCTGGGACGATGCTGTGATCTATCTGGGTGAACATAGGAGGCGTCGGAGTCACTCAAATTACACCACCCAAACCCAACTCAGTCATTTCATTTACTACATTGATTTGACAGGGACAATGCACATCAATCAATATTTCTGTAAATGTGCCAGATTTTCCATCTGTAGTCCCAGGCAGGTAGTGAATCTTCTCTATCCTCTTAGGGTAATAAAATAGACTGTTGAGAGATGTGAAGTTCATGAAACATGACATGTGCTTAAACAACCCTCCCTTTTCTCTCCTGTCCTAAACCCCTCCCCTCACCCAATATAGGTAACCATGGACTGTTCTTCCCTTGGCCACGCCCATTATCCAGACATCAAGAATAAAACTGTCTATCAGATGTGAGAATCATCGCCACAGTTACCAGGCATCACACATCTGTCATGCCATGGGTGCACCAATCAGTTGTGCCAGTTATGTTGGCCACACCCACACTGTTTTTAACCACTATGGATTTGTACATATTTATTCACTGTCAGATTTTTTTTCACATTCACCGTTGGAAATGTATAATTTTGCATAACTTTTTGTGGATGTTTAATGTGCGTACTATCCATACATACACTATATATACAAAAGTATGTGGACACCCATTTAAATGAGTGGATTCTGCTATTTCAGCCACACCCATTGCTGGCAGGTGTATCAAATCTAGCACACAGCCATGCAATCTCCATAGAGAAACATTGGCAGTAGAATGGCCTTACTGAAGAGCTCAGTGACGTTCAACAATTCAGTTTGTCAAATTTCTGCCCTGTTAGAGCTGCCCTGTTCAACTGTAAGTGATGTTATTGTGAAGTGGAAAGATCTAGGCGCAACAACTGCTCAGCCACAAAGTGGTAGGCCACACAAGCTCCCAGAACGGGACCGCCGAGTGCTGAAGTGCGTTGCATGTTCTTTGGGAGCTTCATGAAATGAGTTTCCATGGTCGAGCAGCCACACACAAGATCACCATGCGCAATGCCAAGCGTCGGCTGGAGTGGTGTAAAGCTCGCCGTCATTGGACTCTGGAGCAGTGGAAACGCGTTCTCTGGAGTGATGAATCACGCGTCACCATCTTGCAGTCCAACGGACGAATTTGGTTTGGGGGTTGCCAGGAGAACGCTACCTGCCCCAATGCATAGTGCCAACTGTAAAGTTTGGTGGAGGAGGAATAATGGTCTGGGGCTGTTTTTCATGGTTCAGGCTCCTTAGTTCCAATGAAGGGAAATCTTAATACTACAGCATACAATGACATTCTAGACAATTGTGTGCTTCCAACTTTGTGGCAACAGTTTGGGGAAGGCCCTTTCCTGTTTCACCATGACAATGCCCCTGTGCACAAAGCGAGGTCCATACAGAAATGGTTTGTTGAGATCGGCGTGGAAGAACTTGACTGACCTGCACAGAACCCTGACCTCAACCACATCAAACACCTTTGGGATGAATTGGAACGCTGACTGCGAGCCAGACCTAATTGCCCAAATCAGTGCCTGACCTCACTAATGCTCTTGTGGCTGAATGGAAGCAAGTCCCTGCAGCAATGTTCCAACATCGAGTGGAAAGCCTTACCAGAAAACTGGAGGCTGTTCTAGCAGCAAAGGGAGGACCAACTCCATAACTCCATATTAATTCCCATGATTTTGGAATGAGATGTTCGACAAGCAGGTGTCCACATACTTTTGATCATGTAGTGTATGTTGCTTTTTGTGATTCCATATGACATACTTCAAAATCAAGTTTTATACTGAATGTACATGCCGAATGCATTGTTTTATTAAAGTAATTTTTTCATCATATTAATTTGTTTTATTGTCAATGAACACATCATTTCTCATCTTAACAGTGTTTGATCCCATATGTAATAAAACTATTGTATTCTTTTTGAGTTGACACAACCTCAGCTTGCATGCCAGAGACCTTGAATCTTCATTGAATCCCATTGGAGCGTGCCAGCCGTTTTCTATTCTGAACAGTAGTTCTGTTGTATTGGGGGTTTGTGGTTGGTGCAGATAGAGACCTCTGGTAGTAATGGTGGAACATCCAGCCAAACAGAACAGTAGTTTAGTAGTGTTTCTGATTCCACAGTAGCATGACATGACTCTGGCTTATACCATTGTCTCCACTGGAAACCCATGATGACCTCAGACGTTCCTGTCCATTAAATGGCAGCTGTTTGTGGCATTGCTGTATTTAAGCAGTCCCCCCTAGTCAAATAAAATAACACAATGGTTTTTAATAACATGAAAACAACTAGTACTATTACTACTTTTCAAACTCCCGTCACAAGTAGATGCTTCAAGATTTAAGAATAAGGACTGTGCAAGCGCAATCTTTTGTGAACAGACACAGCATAAACATTGCTACTGCATAGCGGGTTTGATTGAATTCCAGGCCAAGTCTCAGATGCCTGCAGAGCGAGGCAGGTAAGGATGATAACGTGTGTGTGTTTAGGGAGAGGCCTGTATAGTTTACCACTCTTATTACGTATCATATTATGCTGGACAAGGAGGAATGTTTGGGTTTCGATGCTGGCCGGTTCAAGGGAATCCTCATTTCCTGGAAGAAGACGGGTTAGGTTTGAGGCATTATTATGATGTTCCAAAACAGCAGATTTCATTTCAAACAAACCCTGCTACCCCATTAGCATTGGAATTGCTTTTCTTGTACGCGTGCTGTTGCGCACTTCCTCAAATCCCCATTGTCCGTGACCTGCTCTACGGTTTCCAAGCGTAACACTACACCACTCCGTATTTATTTTATGTGCTGATTCTGCTGCCTGGGCAGAGAGAGAGAGAAACATTCACACCGACAGGAACAGGAATTTAGTCTTTGGGCACCAAGCCTTTGTAGAGTCGGTTGTGGAAGGAGAGCACGGAGGACTCTCATTCCACAACAGTTGCATCCTAAGACAGTACTAGGACCCCTGGGGGTACTTGGCCTATCCACAGGGTGTACTTGAGAAGACTCAATCGACCATTGACTTCTTGGTAAAATGCACATGAGGGGTACTTCAGGGGTGCTCCGGGCAGAGCAAATTCAGTTGGTGTACAGTAACAAAAGGTTGGGAACCACTATCCTAAGAGAACGTGTGTGTGTCACGACACCGTAACAGTGTGACCCTTCTGTATGAGATGTGCTAGCAGAGAAGCTGGGGTTGATGGGTGGTTGGAGGTTCGGGGTGTGTTTGGGAAGAATGGAGTCAATGGTTTTGGATGTGAAGGTGTGTATTTAGGTTGTCTGAATGAGCTCAGCTTTAGGGTGTGTGTGTGTGTGTGTTCATCACTACAGACCCTGGTTCGATTCCAGGCTGTATCACAACCGGACGTGATTGGGAATCCCATAGGGCAGTGCACAATTGGCACTGCGTCGTCCGGGTTAGGTTTTTGCCGGGGGAGGCCGTCATTGTAAATAAGAATTTGTTCTTAACTGACTCGCCTAGTTAAATAAAGGTTGAATACAAAATAACTCAGGCTTTGCATGAGGCCCAGGCTGGAGCATTGGAGCTAAAGGTCAGAAGAGGAAGTGACCCCAGATTCGCTCATT